>NC_081411.1:832959135-833139135 GCF_030272615.1 Cryptomeria japonica
TAAAGATCTATGGTTGTAGCAATAGCTATGGAATATGCTTGGCAACCTGGATATGGGATTTTATATTGGCTAACAATTCATGAAGTGGTTTGTTGTAGGGCAGGTTTGAAGATTTTTTTTAGGTATCTGAGATTTCATTTAGTCTGAGTGTCTTGATAGCAGTGGAAAGGCATTTACAATCTATTGATAAGAAGCGGTCCCCGAAGGCAGACCTTTGCCTCAATTTGAGAGAAGGGATAGTAAATATTTTGGGTTTGTAGGTGAATGTTCAATATAGGATGACAGATTGTATTGATTACATTGTAATCTCATAATACTGCTAAGTTGTAATGTTGTAATCATAAGTGGTCTTTTTGTAACTGGACTTAATGTCTCGGGCAAGGCTGGAGGTTTTCTCATCTTCGCTCTTTCCTACCGATGCCCACACTGAGTGGAGATTGTAATGCAATGTAATGAATTTTTAATCTAATAAAATTTTATGGCTTCGGCCTTTTACCGATCAAAAAAAAAAGAACTAAATATAAAACAATCTTATATTTTTTTTTATAAATTTAGATGTAAACATATTAAAACTTTTGAAAAAAAATAAATGTGCATGTTTATTTGAGGAATATGAAAACACTATCAAAAGAAAATAAAGATGAATACCTTAATTTATTAAAAATATATATAAAAATGAGTAGAAAGCTAACAAATAGCTTGACATTTTGGTAATGGTTTTGTAAAAGGATGAAATTTGAATATGCTATTTTATGTTTAAAATGAGTATTAAATAACAAAAATAGAGTCCCAACATTTAGGCTTGGAGGCTTACGCGACATTTTATTTTTTTATTTTAAAATTACAAATGTAAGCATGTTATAACACTTGACTTTTGTAGTATATTGGACAACAAAAAGTGGCCAAATCAAACATTTTGAAAAAAAATTGAGTGCATTATGCAAAATTTATTGTAATGCACCCACTTTTTGGTCAAAGTGGGGCATTCAAGTAAACATTTGGGTGTGTGCACCAAGATGGTGTGCAAAAAAGTGGACACACACCAAAAAAAAGTTGAAAAATTAGCAAACCATGTTCACGTTTTAAAATTTTAAAAAACCCCGTACGCGGTTAGGTACATGCCCGAGCCTAAAGGGACAAAACTGCATACGCAGTCCTTTAGGAACTAGGACCCCATACGCGGTTTTAGCTCCTAAAGGACAGTGTACGCGGTCCTTGTCAATAAATTTATTAGTTTTTAGTCGACTATATCATTTTATCCCGTGGCCGAGAGCAAATTTAAGGGGTTTTTTTCTTCCAAACTATGCATGGGCTACGTATTTTCACACCCAAACGCCATGGAAAGAGGTCGGTTACGCATTTTTTTTTGTTTTTTTGCACATTTGATAAATTTTATTTATGTTTTCAATTTAAATTCGCTGATTTTTAGTTTTTTCATTTTTTGTTACCAATATCATATTCTAAAAATCTAGAACCACAACAAGATGCACCTCAAAAACCACAACAAAACCCTCAGGATACACCTCCATCTCCTCCTTTAGACCGTACAACAACTACGCAGGAGGATTTGCTTAATCATTTAGGGCAAAACACTGCTAAAATAACTAGACTGATTAATAGATTGAAAACATCTGAGCTTGAGCATCATTTATCCCTTGTCACTAGCCTAGAAACATTGGCTAGTGGTGCCACTATAGTTTCGAGTCAGATTGCAAAACTATAGGGATAGGTGTCGCACTTATTATGCTGATGGGTTATCATATGATGCAATGAAAAGAAAAAATATAAGTATAGCATAAATATGTGCTCTTTTTGTTGATCCTAGAACTGGTGAGTCCTTACCTCTTAATGCAAAGAGGTTTCCCATACATTGGTGTACCAATGTGCAGATGAAGAAATTTTTTTGGAATAGGTGGTGGATGTTCTTTGACGAACCACCTTGTAACAATTTTGAGGTTCTATTATATTTTTTGAGGAAAGTATATTGTGAGTTTGTCCTCAATGAGCGGCCTAATTATTTTGATATGAGAGAGTTTTCATGGTAGAGGTGGTAGCTCTGCCCAAGATAGACTTGGAGCTCGTAGGGTATTAGACCCGCAGAGTTGTCACCCCCTAGCACCCAAACCCAAGGTGCATGCATGCGATAGTCCCAGTAGACCTGAAAGAGTCGATGGAGCTAGAGACTCTTCAAGTGGCCACAACATTGACTGATGTGATCATCCAGCATCGGACACGGTTAGCACACCCTCTTGGCCTAGACGATGATCCATTAACTAAGGTAGCTGGTGTTGGTCAGCCCATTGAGCATGTGTGTCCCACTTGCTCGGGCATATGCACAGGGATGGATGTTGAGGCCAGTGCAAATGGTTCCACGTCCCATCTGTGCACGATTTGCGGGAGCAAATGTAAGACCCATACGACTAAGGATGTGGCGTTGATGGATGAATTGATGGACATGTTGTTTGCTAGTCAGTCACAGACACAAGTGTGTTGATTTGAATTCATAATATTTTATTTATCAGTCACTTAAAATTTATAATTGTAAATAAATTTTCATTTATAGATTGATTTAAATTGATACAAACAATATGCATTTCAGGATGTAGTAGCGGATGTTAATACACCATCTGATATTCCTCCCACAGTTATTGCAGCTGTAATTTCGACGCCTGAGGTATAAATTTTGTAGTTCATGTTAAAATAGAATAGTACTTTTAATTCAAAAAAAATTATAAGATATACTAACTCTCTTTAATGCTTGACAAAAAAAAAATTGTAGGCGTTGACAGGGGACCAATTGTCCCACATTGATGATGTCACGCTCTTAGTGATCGATTTTGGCCTACAAAGATATGCGGTATCATATTTTGTACACCTCATTTTATGTATTCTTTTGATGGAATATGCAAGTCATTTAATTTTAGATTTGTTAAATTATGTTTAATACTATTGTAGTCACATAAATCTGTCCACTTAATTAATTGAATATTTAGTATTTATTTGATTATTTAACCATCAATCAATAATTAATTAAATTAATATTTAAATAATTCATCTTAACCCTCTTCTCCTATTAATTAAATAAATTATTCAATTTATTTGATTTAATTCACTTGACCAAATTCATACCATTAATTAAATAAATAAATCATATTTGTTTAATTAAATCTTCTCTCACATTTAAATAAATTAATATTTATTTAAACCCCCCAAAATCCCATCTCTCACATTTAAATAAATTAACATTTATTTAAATCACCTTTATTCTCCACCCACTTGCATTTTCCTACAAATACAAGTTGCACAACTATTTTAAATAAATAAATTATTTATTTAAAATCCTATTTATCCTCACCCACTTGAAACCTTTAATGGTTTCCCTTAAAGTCTTCAAACTCAATGGCTTCCTTCTATAGTCTTCTTAAGCCTTTAATGGTTTCCCTTAAAGTCTTCAAACTTAATGGCTTCTTTCTAGAGTCTTCTTAAGCCTTTAATGGTTTCCCTCAAATTCTTCAAGCATTTAATGTTTTATCTTCCTTTTTCTCATGTAAATAAATTTTGATTTATTTCAATAAAATCCAAATTCACATTCACATTTAAATAAATAAATATCTATCCAAATGCAAATTACACCATTTAATTGAAATAAATGATTTTATTTCAATTGAAAATCCCAAAATTCCTCCCACTTGCATTCTCCTACAAAACCCACTTGCAATCCTAACCCCCTTCTAGATTCTTCTAACCCCTTCCTAATTAGCCTAATCCATCCCCTAAATATTGTCACATTCCTAAGCAACTTGGAGTCACTTCTCAAAAACCTCCAAAGTCTTCAATAACCATTAAAGGTTGTATGTATTCAAATGGTTAACCTCTAAAGTCTTCCAAACCATTAAAGGCTCTTACATAACCATTTATGGTTAACTCACATTTTTACCTTTGGTTAGAGACTTTCCCCTAACTTAACCATCCTTTTGACTCATGGGTCTCTTCAAATCATTTATTTCTTTGACTAAGGTAACCATTTAACCCTTGCACATTCATTTATCCCTTGGATAAAAAGAATATCCATTAACCTAACCCTAACCCAACCCCCTGGGGTAACCATCATGTCCCCTCAAGCATTTAATGCTCCTTATCTCTCCTCTCAAGCATCCTCATGGTGACACTTGTCAACATGGGATTGGGTTGAAAGTATCACATGGATTGAATATCTTTCAATCCTAACCCTTGTTAAGATTGCTCAATCTTAACCATTCGTTTCCCCATTTCTTCTATAAATAGAACCCTTCTCCTCAAGCAAAAAGGGAAGCATTAGAGTATTGTTGTTATATTGGTATTAGCATAGAGCTTTTTCATAGCATCACTATCTACACTTGCATAGCATTTGCTTATCATATTCAACCATCTTGAATCTCCATATGGCATCCATGGCTAGTGCTAAAATCTGAGAGCTACACTCATGTGGAACTTGGAGAGGAGAGGAACAAGGGAGGGGCAACTATGAGCATCTTGATTAGAATTTGGAGGAGTATAGTTTATCTATTCTATATTTGTATGCTTTCTATTTCATGCTTAATATCTCTGTTGATATGCCTGTTTAGGATCATCTTTTGTTGCTAACACTAACGTTTGTTTCTTGTGCTCTTGTGTGTGTTGCCATCAAGCATATTTTCTAATCCTTTTTGCAGAGCATCAATTATCTACTAATATCTCGTGTTAATTTTGTTTGTTTTAGGGTACCCCCTCCATGTCTAGGCCTCATCCTCAGCGAAAGAAATCCTCGACGGCGCCTAAATGTGGGAAGAAGGTAATTGAACACATTTTTAATTGTATAATTGTTTGAAAGGGTTGAAATTGTCTTAGTTGGAATTTGTAGATTGATTAGTGTTTTTTGTCTGTTTTATATACAGTGGCCATTGGGCTTTGTAGAATTGTTGAATGCACCTGATACGCCAGAGGATCAAGAGAGGGCAGAGGTATGTATCTCTACTTTATTTTCTTGATTTGATGATTATATGCACATGTACATGTGAACTTGTGATAAATTATAATCTTATCATTTTTCATACAGGAAATATCCATAGTCGCTTCATCAATGGCGAGCCCTCCTCCGTATACAAGAGAATCATCTCAGGCTCCGGTACACTTTTGTTTTATATATTTCATTAATTGCATTTAACCTACAATACTTATCATTATATTAATTGTATTTAATCTTTAATCATTTTTCGTATAGGTAATAGCTCCATAGTTGCTCCATTAATGGCGAGCACTCCTCAAACTACTGGAGAAGTATCTGAGGCTCCGGTACACTTTTGTTCTCTATATTGTAGATTTTTAATGTTCTTGATCTATATATGTGGGTGAACCCACAATAGTGGGTTACACTTTTTTGCCAACTTTGGCATTGCAATATTCATTTTTAGAAAAAAAAACTTCAGATTCAGACACCTATTACTTCTAAGCCGTAAGAAATTTGTAGATGATGTGAACTAGTGATTTGTGTCATTTTGTATGTAGATTCTAAAAAAAAAATTATAATTTTTGGAATCAATTTGCTTCCATTTTTCTATCTCCCTTGAAAACTAGTTTTTTCTCAAAAAAAAACATTTTTAAAGAGTGATACTCACTCTGTATAGCATAACTTTTTTTCTATAATAGATATGATCGTGATTCTTTCGAATTTGGTTTTGTAACATCCATACCTAGTGTTTGCAATTGGTTTTGTAACATTATCTTCAATATTTCATATTTTATTAAGATTTGAAGTCGAGTTAACTGTAATTTTGACATATGTCAATTTGATATTACAGAACTTGTTGTATATGTAACAGAAATTAATTTATTTGTTTTTGTTGGAAATATGATTTCAATACCTAGTGCGTAAATATTTTCCAAAATATTTTCCATTGCAAGTATGATTTAGAAATAGAGAGGTTTTATCCAAGAAATTTTGATCTAAGAGCCTTTGATCTAACTCTCTTCAATTAATTTCTTCAAATGGGACCTCTTAAAGTTTAAATCGTTATATTTTCTAAAAAATGTATTATTTCAACAAAAATTAGGATGTACCAAAAAGTGGGAACCAGCATTGTGAGTTCACCCATGTTAGTACATTGTATTAATTAAATTTAATCTACAATAGGCCCCTTCATGGTTCAGCCATAACTTGGATCCTTTGAAGTTTGTGTTCAAGAAAACTCCTAAGACTAACAAGGAGAAGAAGAAGAAGAAGACAGTAGATCCTAGATCGGCAGATTAGGTAATCTACATTTCAATTGTAAAGAAATTATGGTTAAATGCATAGTTATGTTGATAATTGTGAACTATTTTCTACAAAAGGAATCTAACTGGCTTTTGAATTGTGGTTGTGCAACCATCTACAGAGTTGCATATTGCATCAAAGAGGATCGATTTTGATGATCCACCACAAGTATAGGATCATATAGTGCTATTTGTGGTCATTGAATGACCAATACATGTAGATATATTCTACATTTTTATTGTATATCGATTTGGACATGGCATATGCCACATTTTTGTAAAACTTGTATTGACTTGGAATATATGCCTTTTTTATATATATGTGTTGATATTCAATCCAATAAATGTGTATTGTGTTCATTATTGTGCATTTCGTTGATATTGATAGGCATATTCAATACATACAGAATTTGTTCATTGTGTTGATTATTGTGCATTTTGATATATATAGATGATTATTTATAATTGATACGGTCAATTTTTGCTCAAACTATTCAGTGTATTTGGTGGCTGCCCTTTTATAAAGTTAAATGAATATTTGCCTATGTAATCAACAATATGAATATAAACAAAAAAAATCTATGATATAAAGCATTTCAATTGTGGCATATGATTTGATAAGCTTTCTAAAATATTGAATTAACCCTATAAAACTCCTTGTCTCAATCAAAATGAAATTCAATGGTAATGGTCAGATTTGATCTGTGGTAATGATCACTGGATGCTTTTGATTCCTTTCGTCAAATTTTGGTTTTTGTCTTGTTTTCCATTTTTTTAATCTAAATAAGGTGATTTGGGACCATTAATGATCATTTGAAGTCATTTGTGAAAGTTTGGGGTCATTTGGATAAAAGATGTAAAAGTTGCTCAGTTGTTGTCAAAGTTGTCAATGTTGTCACTTTTTTGTCATGGGTACAAACCAACATCACGAGCATGTCTAGGTGGGTGGGTTTACGCTAGAAATGCTCTTGTTGTGCCTCTCAATGCGTCGAAACATTGAGACCCATACCTTACTGGCGCGATCTCAAGTGCCCTGAGTCCAAAAAATTGTCAAACTTTGACGGACAGTTTCTCACAATCCAAGATGCATATGATCCATTTGAACCTATAGGGTCACGTGAGGCTCGTCTACAATGACCAATCTCAGTTTCTGACGACTTGGGGCCATTTTCAAATGGTAGTGTTTTTTCACCTACTGCAAAAACCATCAGTGGCATGCAATGCAAAGTTGCAAGATAGGCTAGATTTAATTTCGTTCGCCATGGGCACAAACCAACATCACGAACGCGTCCAGGTGGGCAAGTTTATGCTAGGCATGCTCTTGTTGTGTCTCCCAATGCGCCCGAACGTCGAGAGCCATACCCTATCGATGCGATCTCTTAAGTGCCCTAAGTCCAAAACATTATCAAACTTTGATGGACTATTTCTCGCAATCCAAGACGTATATGATCGCTCTGTTTGAACCTATAGGGTCATGTGAGGCTCGTCTACAATGACCTATCTCAGTTATCTTCCTGGTCATCCCAAAATAATTGTTAGTCGTTTCTAATCCTGTTGTTATCATGGCGCCCTCTACAAGCCCATTCCTAACAAACTATTATAATATGAGGGCGAAATGGAATAGAGAGAAAGAGGGAGAAGGAAGACAAGAAACAAATTGCTAGCTCTCCTCCATTCTCACTCTGTCTCTCCAAAGGGTGTTTTCTCTCGTCCAAGCCAAAAAGAGGCCTTTTTCTCTTTTGGCCTTCTTCAAACAATCCAAATGCCTAATTTTTGCTCTCCTCCCTAAATCCTCAATAGGAGAAATTCATGCAAATGACGTCAACAACTGATGTGCATTCACAAGTTTAAGGGCTAATGCCAGAGTCGTGGCCTATACACCTCTAAAAGTTTTCCTTCCCAAGCTCTCTAACTGAAAACCCACCACAGGAAAAGACAAAACTCCCACTTCCAAACATGGCTTATCTCAATGCCAAAACCAACCCGGCTTATCACATCACATAAACTCAAAACCCTTAAGATATTCAAAACATAGTCACATATATTCAAAAAATAGTCACAAAACATAGTCACAAATCATAGTCACCTTGTCTTTGTGTGGTAGTCTACCCGAGAATGCCCAAAGAGAATTATTGTAAGGATCCTCTATTTTCTCCCACCTATATAATGCTTTACGTAATGTTGTTCTACTTATGTTTAATGACTTTCTTGTTTTGCTTATCAAATGAGCTTTTTTTATTTTCTTGTTCATTATGGTTGATGTAATAACACGTCGAGTAACATTACAATCTTTAGTACGTGATTTTGAACCAATAGCTTGATATGCATCAAATAGATTTCTCACAATAGTTCTTTCACTATTACTTTTGGATGATCTTAGGCCTAGAATTTTCATTGTCTCTCTAAAATTCAAATTTTTAATCATTTCAACAATTAATTTGCATCTTGCAATTTGATTTAAGTTTTCAAAATAGTTTTGCCATATTATTTTAACCATTCTCCTACAAGTTCGTTCATTCATTTTATCGGGCATTGGCTTCAAAATATTCTCATTTATGTCAATTAGATACTTTGATTTCCTACAAATGATTCTAGGAGGTGTTAACATCGGTGCATTGTGTGCATTAGGTACATTCATTGTATCAAATAGAGTCGGTGTATGGTCATCATTGCGTGCATTAGGTACATTCATTGCACTAGGTTCATACGGTAAATCAAATGTTGTTGGTGCATCTTCATCATTTGTTTGATTATTCATTGTGATCTCTTCTTCAATTGCATTATGTTCATTTGGTAAATCAAATTGAGATGTTGAGGATGATGTACCTTCTTGTCCCATTGTTCTTATGTCACGTAATTTATTCATACGTTGCCTTTGTCTTTCCTTTTCAGCCTCTTGTTGTTCCATCATTCCTCGCTTGTTCTTTCCCATCGTTAATACCGGTTGTCCTAAATAGAGTCATATTACATATATATGTAAACAAAAGTTCTTAAACAATCAAATAACCATAAAATTGAGCATTATCATTATTTTTAAATTAAAACTATTAAACAATCACAATAACATTGACCAAGCTAATAAGAACAACAATTCAATCATTTGAAATCATGCATAACAAAAATTTCACTTACTTCTACATATAAAATTGTCATAGAAGCGCAGTAGCAGTTACAATGGGGCCTTCAACGACCTCAAAAACTTCTTTTGAGGTAGTTGGGCAACTAAAAGTATGTCCAAGAACCACGTACGTGGTATGTTTAGTAACCCCGTGTGCGCTTTTAGTCCCTACAAATGCTCAGCAAACCAACATCCATATTCCAAGTACCTCGTATGCGCTTTTAACTTATCAAAACCCCGTATGCGTTACTTGTAATAAATAAAATGTGAAGGAAAAGGGAGGGAGGGAGAGGGAGAGAAAGGGGGAGAGGGAGAGAGGGAGAGGGAGAGGGAGAGGGGTGGGGAGAGAGAGAGAGAGAGAGAGAGAGAGAGAGAGAGAGAGAGAGAGAGAGAGAGAGAGAGAGAGAGAGAGAGGTGTGGGAGAGAGAATGGAGAGGGGAAGGCAGGGAGAGGGAGAGAAAGGGGGAGAGGGAGAGAGGGAGAGAGAGAGAGAGAGAGAGAGAGAGAGAGAGAGAGAGAGAGAGAGAGAGAGAGAGAGAGAGAGATATAGGGAGAGGGAGAGAGAGAGAGAGGGGAGGGAGAGAGGATGGAGAGGGAGAGGGAGGGGAAGGGAGAGAAAGGGGGAGAGGGAGAGATAGGGAGAGGGAGAGAGAGAGAGAGAGAGAGAGAGAGAGAGAGAGAGAGAGAGAGAGAGAGAGAGAGAGAGAGAGAGAGAGAGAGGTCCATTGTCTTTTGTTTTATAATATATTGGTAGGTGAATAGGTCAGATGTTTTTCGAGCCATGTTTGAAGGGGATCTGATTGTTCAAAAGAAAGGAGTGATTGTGATAAAGGAGGTGGGAGATAAGATTATTATGTTCCAAGTGGTATATAACGAGATGGGTAAACAGAATATAGTGATGAAAGAGGTGGGAGGAGAAAGTGTTGTGTTTCAGGTTGCAGGTTTCATGGAGAACGAAAGAGTAGAAGTGATAATGGAGGAGGTAGGAGGAGAAAGCTTGAAAGTGTTTATGAATTTTCTCTACACAAGAAAAGTGGGTGATAATGAAATTTTTGCCGATTATAAACAACTTAAGAGGCTTGCAGCCAATTTTTAGATAAAGAAGTTGTTTACCAAGTTGAATTTGTGTATGGATGGGATATGGAGGAAGGGAGAGAGGGGGAGCATGCTGGTTTGTTATTTTTTGTAACCAGTATTGGTACTGCTTTTTATATTGTAATAATGGTTCATCTTGCCACCTTAGGACACCATATGACCCCTTAGGACATCATATGCTCCTTATAAAGGGACATGTAGTGTGCTAAGGGGTCGCATGATGTCATTAGGTGTTATGTGGAGTCTTAAGGGAGAAAGGGAGAGAGAGAGAGAGAGAGAGAGAGAGAGGGGATGGGAAAATAAGGGAGATAAAGGGGGTAGGGAGAGAGAAAGAGTGGGGAGTGAGAGAAGAAGAGAGAGAGAGAGAGGGATGGGGTATGAAGGAAGGGAGAGAGGGGGAGCATGTTGGTTTTTTATTCTTGTAATCACTATTGGTATTTCTTTTTATATTGTAATTATGGTTCATCTTGCCACCTTACAACATCGTAATGCCATCTTTCCATCTTGACCCCTTAGGACATCATATGCTCATAAAGGGTCATGTGGTGTTATGTGGGGTCCAGAGAGAGAGAGACCCCTTAGGACATGACCCCCTAGAGAACCACATTAAGGTTATATGGTATCGTTAGGGGTCATATTGTGTCCTCTGACTCCTTAGGACACCACATGGTGTTGTTATGGGTTGTATGGTGTCTTTAGGGGTCATATGGTATCATGTGACCCCTTAGGACACCATATGACCCCTTAAGTGTTGTTAGGGATCATATTGTGTCCTATGATCCCTTAGGACAACATATGACCCCTTACGACACCATAAGGTGTCGTTATGGGACGTATGTTGTCCTTAGGGGTCATATGGTATCATGTGACCCCTTAGGTGTCATTATGGGTCATATTGTGTTCTAAGGGATCATATTGTGTCGTATGAACCCTTAGGACACCATATGAACCCTTAGGTGCCATTAGAGGTCATATTGTGTCTTAAGGGGTCATATAGTGTCCTATGACCCCTTAGGACACCATATGACCCCTTAGGTGTCGTTATGGGTCATAATGTGTCCTTAGGGGTCATATTGTGTCCTACAACCCCTTAAGACACCATATGACCCCTTACAACACCATATGGTGTCGTTATGGGTCATATGGTGTTCTAAGGGGTCATATGGTGTCCTATGACCCCTTAGGACACCATATGACCCCTTAAGTGTCAAAATTTGTAAGCAGTATTGCCACTGCTTTTTATATTGTAACAATGGTTCATCTTGCCACCTTAGTACACCGTTTGACCCCTTAGGACATCATATGCTCCTAAAGGGTCATGTGGGGTCCTGAGAGAGAGAGAGAGGATGGAAAAGGGAGGGAGGGAGATGGGGGAGAGAGAGGGAGACGAGGGAGGAAGGGAGGGAGATATATATATATATATATATAGAGAGAGAGAGAGAGAGAGAGAGAGAGGAATAAAAAGGGAGTTAGGGGTCACGTGGGGTCCTAATTGATCCACACATGTGTTACAATACCATATGACCCCTTAAGACACCATATGACCCCTCAATATATCATACATGGTCCGAAGGGGTCATATGGCATCATTGGGGATCATGTAGTGTCATAATGAGGCCACACATGTGTAAGAGCATCATATAACCCCTTAGGACATCATATGGTCTTAAGGGGTCATATGTGTGCTAAGGGACCTAACATGATGTCATTAGGTGTTATGTGGGGTCCTGAGAGAGAGAGGGATAGGAATACAATGTACAATAAGCTATCAAAAGACAATATACATCAATATACATGTACATACACATATACATATAATACACATAAAATATCAAAAGATAATACACACACACACACACACACACACACACACACACACACACACACACACACACATATATTATAAACATACTGATGCAGGAGCATCCTCAGTTCATTGCAATCTTCCATCAACCAAAAACATTTTCCTTTTTGTTTTGTTTTTTGTTTGCAGTTTCAGTTTTCCTTTCTATGTGTCCCAGTTTTGGCTCACTGGATCCTATGGAGTTGGATTCTACTTGAAGACTTGATCATCTTTCTTGCTTCTAGACCTCATTGCATTTGGATAATTTTCCGCCAATATATCACTACCGGTTTCCATGACAATTTCCTGTTACCGGTTGATAGTCCTTTGTTACCGGTTGCCTGGACCTATTCTGGTGATCTACCAGAACCCCCTTCTGAAGCTTGCGGAGCCTTGGGTGTTGATTCTGATGTTCCTTGCCATGTGGCCGACCTTTCTCACAATCTACATTTTATCCTTTGGGTTTTCCAGAGGAATCTCTTGGTGGAGGCCGACCTCAAGTTATTTTACATGTTAGGTCTTGTTCTTCGGGTTTTGATCCCTTTTGGGCCGACTGGATCCTTTGGATATATATATATAAAATTACGCATTAGAATGGAATCAATTAGAGAATCAGGTAGCTAGACTGTGTGTAGAAGTTAGATCTTAAGATTCAAGGTCCCGGTTGTGACCTATTCTACCAGCCCTGTGAGCCGGTATGTTGTAACCCGGTTCTTACTGGTTGGATGTAATCAAATTTCATGCAATAAAACAATTTGTTCTACATTTCCTCCATATCTTTGTGTTTCCATTGTGTTTACTCTTGTTGACTGGTCCGGATTGATCTCTTTTAGGTCCCTCCTCACCGATGATTGCTTCACATACATATATGTATACATACGTCATACACATATTATGTACATATTCATACATAGATATATGTGTGTGTGTATACATATATACATACAATATCTACATATATACATATTATACATATACATATATGTATGCACACACACACATTTTAAACATACACATTAATTTCTTTATGTTAGAGTATCACAAGCAGAACCGCGTATGCGCTATTTTCTCCTTAGAACCACATACGCGACGCTTATTCAAAAGAAAACCCATACGTGCTCTTGTCTGTTTAGGCTTGTGAATAGGCTTGGATGACAAAGCTGCGGTTTGGAAGTTTCATTTCTCTCCATTTCCCTCCTTTTTGATGTGTTTTGTTTTATCAACTTGGTTTCTCGACTTTGTCATCATTAGGTTTACACTTTATCAAGTGGGTATTTTTTTAATAACTTTTGATCTACTTATCCAAATTTTAAAAACTCTATATATTATTGTAGTGAACTTGATTCTTTACAATTTTAATTTTTTTGTTTTGCATTTTCGATTGTTTTGGTGCAAGTTATGTTTTGCGAACGAACAAGTACTTGATTTTCAGGATGTGCTCGATTGGAAAAATCATTAAAAAAAATTAAATACTAAACAAAAAAGTACACAACTTCTAGTGCTCACTCTTAACTATCTTTCTGCCAAAGGATTTGTCAAAATACTAAATCTAACTATGACTTTTTTGATGCGCACGCTAGACACTATGTTATGTTTTTCAAAAAAAATTAGGGTCTATTTTTCATGCGCAAAGGATTTGACCCCCTTAATCTTATCCAATTTTGAAAAAAAATAGTAGTTTGGAAACTAGATTTAGAGTACTACAATCTTTGTTCATTGATTATTTTCATATCTTGAGTGGATGACTCTCAACTTTCTCCTCCAAGTTCAGGGTTACCTGATTTCAGAAAAAAGAAAAAAGAAAATTAAAAAAAAAAAAAAAAAAAGTGTCCACTTATACCCCTTTTTGCACACCATCATGGTGCACTTACCCATTTTTAACAAAAAAATTATTTTTCTCACCCACAATAATTAAATTTTTAAGAATTTAAAGATAATGTGAACTAGTGATTTTTTAGATTTTGTGTGTATAATTTAAATATAATTTTAAAAACATTTTGAAAGACAATTTGTGAATTTTTGTTATATAAGTTTTAATAACTTATTTTTATAGTTAAAAATTGTTTTTAAAGTGCCATTTATTTCATATTACATAAATTTTTTTATTTTTTAAAAATGTATTATTCCATATCACATTATATGTATATGTATATGTATGTACTTTTTTCTTTGTTGTTGAAATAAGAACACTAAGATCTAGTGTACAACATTTTTTATTTATTTTATATGTAGAATAAAGATCTTGATATTTGATGAAAACCTACAGTCACTAGAAAATAAAAAATTAAATATAACAATAAAATTAAATATATTTAAAATTATAGTTCTTGAACATATTATACTAAGGGCTATATAAATTCTAAAAAGACTTCATTTGATCTCACAAAATGTGAAGCAGAATTGATTTTTTGTTAGTATTTTGATAAGTGTGAATGAGATTCCATCAAGAGTTTGATTTAACACTAGATTGGTGCTATCTAAGGGAATTTAAGCTAATAGAGTTTTATCTACCCTTATTTAATTATACCTTATATGATACATAAATGTATACAATGGTATAAGAAAGAATAACTAAGAGAGGAATCAATAATTTATAAGACCAAGTGAGCCTATAGTGATGGATCTAAAGTTACTCACGTACAATCCAATTTGAAAGTAAGGCCTAAAGCACTTCAAACCACAAAATCTATAGTTAATGTAAATAAGTTTGATATGTTTATGTCTTTAAGAGATCCTTATGAAAAATAAATTATTCATGTGGCAATGAAAATGAAAAGAATATAGTGATGGATCTAAAGTTACTCATGTACAATCCAATTTGAAAGTAAGGCCTAAAGCACTTCAAACCACAAAATCTATAGTTAATGTAAATAAGTTTGATATGTTTATGTCTTTAAGAGATCCTTATGAAAAATAAATTATTCATGTGGCAATGAAAATGAAAAGAATAAAAGTACTGCAAATAATAAGTAAAAACATATTCTAACTATTAAGGAAATTTATTCTAATTGGATCCCATAGATTTAAAATGCAAAGTTATATATATGGAGAGATATAGAACCTCAAACCACAAAAGCTATATTTAATGTAAATAAGTTTGATATTTTTTATGTCTTTAAGAGGACCTTATGAAAAATAAATTATTCATGTGGCAATGAAAATGAAAAGAATGAAAGTATTGCAAATGATAAGTAAAAAAATATTCCAACTATTAAGGAAATTTATTCTAATTGGATCCTAGAGATTTAAATGCAAATTTATACATATGGAGAGATGTTGGGATAGATAGATAAGAATGGAGGGAGAGATAGAGGGAATGAGAGAGAGGGGGGGGAGAGAGGGAGAGTGAGAAGAAGATAAATGGAGAGAGGGGAGAGGGATATATATATATATATATATATATATATATATATAGAGAGAGAGAGAGAGAGAGAGAGAGAGAGAGAGAGAGAGAGAGAGAGAGAGAGAGAGAGAGAGGTGTATTATGTGTGTGTGTGTGTGGAGATAAAGAGAGAAAAATGAAGAGATGGAGATATAGAGAGAAGGGGGAGGAGAGAGAATGAGATAGATAGGGTGAGGGACTGATAAAGGGAGGGGAGAGATAAAGAGAGAGGGGTAGGCAGAAATAGAGATGGATGGATATAGAGAGAGGGAGAGGGAGAAAATGATAGAGGTAGAAAGAGATAGGGAGAGGGAGAGATATAGAGGGTTAGAAAGAGAGAAGTATAATGAGAGAGTTACAAAGAGAGATAGAGAGACAACGAGGGGGAGAGAAGATGGATAAAAGAAAGAGATGGAGGGGGAGAGAGGGAGAGGGAAAGAGATAAGGATAGAGTCATAGAGACATAAAGAAATAAATACATCTATAGTGGGAGACATAGAGGGTGAGATGCAAAGAGATATCTAGAGAGAAAGGGAGAGATTAGTGTTCCACATAAATGTGTCCCCCCCCCTCAGACTCATGTTTCCGAGAGGGGGACGTTTCCGGGACAGGGAGATGGGGACGTGGTGTCTACCACTGTCCTGCCACCACCATCGATGCTCCGTCGGAGACAGGGAAACGTCTCGGCATCTCCAAGGATTCTTGGAGACACCGAGACATCCCCAAGTTTCCTTGGGAGACATCTCGACATCTCCAAGAATCCTTGGGAAACTCCTTAGGAGACTCGCAAGCGTCTCCAAGACTCCTTGGGAGACTCCCAAGCATTTCCAAGACTCCTTGGGAGACTTGCAAGAGTCTCTTGTTCGAACACATCAAAAAGCAATTGAAATTTTTATATTTTTTAATTTTGAGCGATTTTTGGGGGTCGAGGGTAATCCTAATTTGACGTGGGCCCCACCCCTTCCCCCAATGAAATACAAAACCACTTAAACTACTGCTTTCATTCACATTTCTAATTCTGATTTTTTTTTCAGCTAGCTGAAATGGATAGAAAACTTAGAAATCTTCATATTTAGATTTAGTATTCAAATTTTGCTATTTTATAAGTTTACTAATTTCCTATAGTTTCATTTGAAATGCAATTCTTATATTGTTATACATCTTTTCACAACTAGTTTTTCAAGTACTATAAGTATATGTATAATTGTATTGGCACCACCACCCCCCACAAACCGCCATCCTCCCTGTCATCCCCAAACTTAGGCCCTTTGTCCCCTCATCCCTAAAACCCGTCCCCAATGACCGTGGAACACTGGGAGAGATAGCTTGAGGGGGGAGATATACATGGAGGGTGAGAGGGAGGTATATAGAGAGAGAGGGGGATGAGGGTAGGATGGAAGAGATATATAGAGGGAGAGATAGAGATAGATAGAGAGGGGGAGATAAAAACAATTAAGGAAAGGGAGAGATATAGATATAGATAGAGAAAGAGAGAGAGATAGTGAGATAGAGAGTGAGAGGGGGGGTGATAAAGAGATATTAGGAAAGATAGGAGAAGAGGCACAAATACATAGAGAGGGGGAGAGATACAGAGACAAGGAGAGGAAGAGATAGATAAATGTAGATAAAAGGGAGATGGAGGGTGAGGGCAAGAGGGAGAGGAGGGGAGGGAGAGATGGAAAGATAGAGAGATAGATGAATATAGAGAAAGGGAGAGATAGAGGGAGAGGGAGGGAGGGCGAGATAGAGATGGAGATAGAGAAAGAGAGAAATCGGGTGAGGGGGAGAGGGAGAGAGGGGGAGATAGAGATGGACGAGGAAATAAAGAGGGAGGTCAAAAAAAGGTATTAAAAAATAGAGGGACATAGAGGGAGGGAGGGAGGGAGGGAGGGAGACAAAGATGGAAAGGATAAAGAGAGAGATATAGGGAGAAAAGTAGATAAGTGGATGTGGTGTTGTTTGCTAAAATCTTTGGGTGGCCTCGGATTGAAAGATCTCAAGATCCAAGGTTTGGCCCTAACTGTTAAATGGATTATTAAGGCTCTTGACAGCTCTGAGCCTTGGAAGGTCATGTGTAAAAATAAATTGGCCTTTCTAGACCAAAGAAAGGAAAGAGAAGGTGCATAGCTTTGAGCCTTGGAAGGTCTTGGTCAGAAATAAATTGGCCTTTCTAGACTAAAGAAAGGATTCAAGAGAAGGTGCAGTTTGAGTAATGAGGATCTGCTTTTTGGTAATTTTGATGTTAAAGCTTTTGGCTCTCTTGTGTTTATCACTATCTAGAAGGCCTCGATGAAAGTGAAGGGATTAATTAAAGGCAATGGGGTAATTTTAAAAAAGGATGGTACTTTGATCAGTCCTAGATTGGTATGGTGGAGCCTAGAATGGAAAAAATAGCCCTTGGTTCTCATGCAAGGGTGCTTTGTATTAGCCTAGGATTCTAAAGGAATCTCCACTTTTTAGAATATTTTTTATAATGGTTCTTTGAAAACCTGGGAGAAGATTAAAAGAGAATTTGAAATTGATGATGTGCAAAAGAGAGAACCTACGTTGTTTTATGTAAAGCTTTAAATATTGCAATCTTCCTATTAGGTTGCAAGGAATTGACGATTTTATGAATAATTTAAAATGGAAAGATAAATTCAAGTTTATTTAGGTCTCTGCTAAGAAAATTTATGTGATGTCGATAGATACTAGAGAGGTTATTAATTGGCTTAACCAATGTTCGAATCTGGACTGATCTGAGCAGCTAGTACATTTAAATTTATTTGATCTTCTTGTGTTGAGCCAAAAAAAGCCTTCTTTAGATGGATTCTTTTGATTAAAAAAATAGCTGTGAACTCTTAACTGGAGTCAATTGGGACCTTTGCTAGGATTTGCACATTCTATGACAAAACTAAACCTTTTGAACATATTTTTTTTAGTGTAAATTTGTCTTCTCCCCTTGGTCCTTATTTTGTGGTAGTTACTTAAGGTTGGGATAATAGGAAAGGCTTTACTTGGTATAAGATTTTGGGTGGTTATGAGAATTCTTTTTCTGTCGAGCTTGCTAAATTTTGGCTTATCCTTACTAATGAGATTTTATGGTTTTTATGGAAAAGGAAACACGAGGACATCTTCCAAAGAAAAAGAAGGTGAATTATTGAGTTTCACAATGAACTCATCTCTCTAAATATTATCTTGCAGATTTCTATGGTCATGGAGATCCCCAAGGATAGATTTATGATATGCTTAATGAAGGCTTGGCATTGGTTTACAAAGAAGAGATTAAAAATTTAAAAGAGCCTATTTCTCTCATAGGGGGAGAAACAATCTAAATAAGGAGGAGTTGGCTCCCTTGAACGAGTTCCTGGAATCTTGTAAGATTCAAAGACTAGAGAAGAAAATTCAAATCATGACAATTGCTACTCCTAGATATGAACCATTGATGAAGGACCCGTTGTGACGTTTTCACACATCGCCCCATTGCAAATGGGGACCCCCTACTTTTTAGGCTCTCCCAATCTTTTGGCTTTCGTTTTTGGGGTCTTTTCACGACAGTCTCGTCAGTCTCTCTAAGCTTGTAAGTGAGTGGGGTCAATTTGATCAAGTTTGCTTTTCGTTTGAGCTAATTTGGCTGAATCTAGGGCTCATTTTGTCAATTTTAGGGTTTTTGCCTTCAGTACTAGATTTTAGGGGTTTCCTTTTAGGGTTTTCAAAAACTGAATGTTGCATTGGAGTTAGGACCTTCTAAGGATCTAACACATGAAATTTGAGTGAATTCTGAGCAACTTTCTATTTTTAGAAAGTTCTTATTTTTTAGGGATTTCTCTGCCTCCCGAAACGTCTTCATTTTGCCAAAAATCAAACTTACTATTTTTAGTAATTTCTATTTTTAGTAAGTTTCTATTTATAGTAAATCGTCTTGCGTCCTGTTTTGGGCTCTAACTTTGACATTTGAAGCACTTTCTATTTTTGGAAAGTCAATTTGTGGTAGGATCCTCGCAAGCAAGCACTAAAGGTTGAGCTTTCACGATCATTTCTAAATCCGAAAAAGTCAAAAAGTAGGTTACATGGGTCAAAAAATGGCTAAGTATGGGAGTCACTCCAAGGATGGAAAGCTTGAAAATGTTCCGAGTCTAGAAAATCTACCCCAAAATAACATTTCAATCCGAAGAAGTTCAAGGTTGGCTAAGATCGGAAAGTTGAAGAATGGCATTCCATGCCAAGATGAAATCCATGTCCAAATCTGGAGAAAGGCGCCAAATCCACCATGCCTTGGAAGAGTTGAAAAATGTAAAATCTACGATGAACGAGATTCCATCATCTAGTGCATTCAGTGCCCTAGACCAAGGGAAGGCGCCAAAATGAGGTTATTATGGAAAAAACTCAAAAGTTTGTGAATTCCAAGGCAGGATGGAAATAGTGCCCAAACACAAGGAGGGGCGCCAAACTAGTATGCTCATGGAAAGTATTGAACATACCAAGGTGGATTAGCGCCTAAGGAAAAAATTGGGTACTAAAGTCACATCACCATGAAAGAATAACAAAAAGATGAATTCCTTGCCTTAGTGAAAATTCCGCCCAAGAAGTGGATAGGGCGCCAAAAGGAGCAAGGCGTGGAAAACATGAAGAAATGTCGAAATCCTTGGCAATGTCGAAATTCCACCCAAGGAAGCAGTTGGGGCGCCAAAACTAAGTAGTTAGGAATTCATGAAATTACGTAAAATCCAAGACCAGGCCAAAATTCTACCCAAGGAAGCAGCTGGGGCGCCAAAACTGAGTAGTCAATAATTCATGAAAGATGAAGGAAATCCACGACCAGGTCAAAATTCTGCCCAAGGAGTCTGAAGGGTGCCAAAATCCATGTGCCATGGAATTCGTGAAAACAACATAAAATCCATCACCAAGTAAATTCCATGCCCAAGAGTGGAAATTTTCCAAGGCAAAGGGGAATTTGAAGGTCAAGAATGGAATGAAGCAGGAAATCCCCTTGGGAAATTTTTAGAAAAATCCATTTTAAGACACCAAATCTTGTCTGAATTTCAAAAAAATTGCAGATTTGGAATTGTGAGAGAATTCTCTCTCTCCTGGACCCGGGTCCTAAATTTTAGGAAAATTCCTAAAAAATAGGAAATGTGGCAAATTGATAAAAAGCCTCCTCGGGAAAAGGTGAACTCAAAAAGCACAAAAATTCCTTCCTCGAGGAACAAATTTCCAAAAATTCTTCTCCAGTTCTAAATTTTGTCCAAGGTTGGAAGTAGAACGTGAAAATCAAGGTTTAGAAAGATTCCTTCCTTCGGGATAGAATACCAAAAAATGTGAAAAATTGACTAAGTGTTGGAAATTCCTTCTTTCATGACAGAATTCTTGGAAAATGTGAAAATTTGGCGTTGTGTTGGAAATTCCTTTCTTCAAGACAAAATTTCAGGAAAGGCGAAAATTTGACTAAGTGTTGGAAATTCTTTCTTTCGGGACGAAATTCCAAGAAAGGAAGAAATCACACCCAAGGATGAATTAAAGATAAAATTTCTAAGGCAAGGAAGGAATCAAGGATGAACTGAATAAGAAATTTCCCCCTGGAATATTTTTTGAAAAATCCATTTTCGAGCACCAAATCACATCCAAATTTCAAAATCCTTTCAGATTTGGATTCGTGAGAGAATCTTCTCTCCTAGAACCTGGAACCCTATTTTTGGAAAGTTCCTAAAAAATAGAAGATGGTGGAAAATCATTAAAAATCTCCTCGAGAGAAAGGAAAGTTCGAAAAACTTCAAGAAAATTCTTCATGGATCAAATCTCTCTCTCTCTCTCTCTCTCTCTAGGGGCTGCATGTTGAAATATTTAACCATGGTGGCGGCTAATTCATTGCATGGTAGTCGTCGTACTTAATGCAGTGGTGGAGCATCTTTTGCATGTAATTATTGTATTCAAGAGATGATGGAGCATTTATTACACATTGGGCGAATTTGAAAGAAGTGGTGCATTTAATGCACAATGGGTGCCATTTTGGACACGTAAAATTAATTGTATATGGGCATGATGGGTCATTAATTGTTGATTCCCACCTTGTTGCATCATGTGTGGGGAATCTTTTTGGGAAAACCCTAATTAGGGTTTGCATGTGTCCTCAAGGTATGAAGCCTATATAAGGGGTGATCCCTTTCATTTGTGAAGGAAGGAGATTTGTATGAAATTGTTGCGATAATAACAATGAAACATTGTTCTCTGATGGTGTCCACTTAAGTTATTTTTTTTAAAACTTGCATGGTTTCACCTTCCTCACTTAGAGTAGAATTTTACTTTCTCAGTTGTTAGATAAAGTGCTTTGATTTCAATGAAAAATGTAATGGTGTTTGATGAATTTTCATGGTTCATACTTTTTGCATCTTGTTGATTATAAGATGCAGTGCACAGTTAGCCTGAACCCCCAAATTTTGCTAAGTTTGATTGTGACCAGTTGTTTGGATTATGTCGTGTTGGGTATTCAAATGCACTTTCTCAATGTGAAAATCCTTCAACATCGTCAGAAGATTGCACCAGATCTTGTAAAGTTATAGTTAATCTTGGCGAAGCAGAGCTTGGTTTATTTGGAATTTGTCCATCAAAGCACTATCCATTGATATCACTACCCTTAGGAGTAGATTTAGATCCTTTAACCCTTTCCCCTTTAATTTCAGTCCATTCCAGTTCAATCCGTTCGAAGCAAAAGCATCGCAGAATTGTCATATCCGATGATGAAATTTCATGCCACAACAAAGAAGTGAAAGAATGATTCAAACGTAAGTCCCCTTGGATTACGAGCAAACACATCAGCCAGTTGAGTCGCGTCCGTTGCATGAAGGAACCTTGGAGTTAGCCATTTGATCTTATCACAATCTTAGCATACGGTTTAACTTTGATCAAGAGAGAGTGAAGTGACCGTTGGGAACTTTATTCTGTGTTAGACGCTGTCCTAAAAAACACGTCAACATGACCTAGATTCTGAGGGCATGGCTGATCCTTCAATTGGAACCTTTGATATGGATCGGTATGAAGTTAGTAGTTCTCAGAAATGCTGTCGGGGTAGGTCTATCTTAATGTTATTTTTGCTGGTGGTGATGTTAAAATCCTTGGCAGTTCTGTGTGTACTGGTTTTCTCATTTCTGTATATCCTGCATAAATCTGGTCCGCAACTGATGATATGTGGATGGAGTGGTAATTCCTTAAATTGCAATCTCTTTTTTTGTTAATGATTCCTAATATTAAAAAAAAAAGATAAAGAAGACAGGAGAATAACTGTAGGATATTCCCAAGATTTCATTAGTATCTGCTTGAACCCTGATCAGCACAAATGGACTAAACAAGAGCTAGAAGTATCAGCCAAACTTACAATTTAATCCAGATATATACTTCATCAAGAGATGTGATTCTCAGTTACAGGATAATTCCCAAAGATATTCACAATTTTATCAAGATAAATAACTCTTAATTTCAACAACAAAGCTTAAACCAAAATATATGGAGAGCATGATAGAATATTTTGTCAAGAAAAATCTATAGTTTTCTCTGTCATGACAATTCACATATAGAATTTTTCTATGTAGCATTTTTGTCTGAAGACAATATCATTTTATTTAAGAGACCAATCAAGCACGTATCTTCTTTTTAAATGCATGAGGACAAAGATTTCTAAAATGTGCCACAGAAATTCCAACAATATCAACTGCAAAGGAAATTACAATTTCAGAGCAGCAATTGCTTCAGGTTTGAAATCCACCCTTAAGCTCAAAATTCTTCGAACTTCCGCAGGTGTTAATCTCCATGTCATGGGCCCAGAGTTCTCTCCCCAGTAATCCAAAATCTCTGAGACCTTTTCTAGGTTCAAGATAGTTGCCATTTGTGTAAGTCGTGCAAACTTATCCCTAACAGTTCTTTGTGTCATACTAGAGAAGTGACCCACCAGAGTTCGTGCATCTCGATCAAGCTGTAAGCCACCCAACTGATTGAATCTCTTCTGAGTCATTATCACCTCCAATCTTTTAACAATAAAGTCAATGATCAGATGCACAAGAGAATCATAATTATTTGTTGTCATGGCTGTTTGCAGCCAAGTAACATTTAGCTCTACAGCATGCAGTATTTTTTGTACCCATGGATCATTAATTTCATTTTCGGCATACTGCATTTCAGATAACTCGTAGCTTATTGTGGCAGCAGTATCCAAAATTGGTCGGAGACGGGGTGTTATGCTGCTAGCTAACTGCTCCAGGCCTGCATTTAGTACTTGTTTGAAGGCATTGTTTGTTTCTGCTAGCTCAGACAAGCATGACTTGACTTTTTCTCTATCAGCTGGTGCAGGAAATGCCTGCGATGGATATAATAACTGCTTATATATGTTATATATATAAAGTACAGATTTAAAAATCAAGCAGAAAGATAAATAAAAGCTGAACAACAAAATTTTGACCTTTCAAAGGGAGAAGGTAATATCATGTATTTATCTTCTTAAAAATGTGTCTTAAATGGAAGCAAAATAACTGGTTAAGACAATGGGAATTGAGATTTTGTGTTCTCTTGGTTAAATTTAAAAACGTCAACTTAGGATACAATATATCGGTATCCACCCAAAGGGAGCTCATGAATGAGATTAAAAGGAAGCAAGAGATCACTCACCTCTGCACAATACTCCTCAATTTCATGTCTGAGCTTCAGAACATACTCACTGCTAACATCCAGATTATTTAAAGCAGTTGCAATTTCTGTGCCTATTTTGGATACCCCTACACCCCCTAAAAACAGTTTGCTACCGAGGTTTGGTTCTCTTGTCTTCCTCTGTAAAGCCTCTGTGAACTCGTTATTCAGCACATTAATAGCTCCATTAAAAACTGCAAGTACAGACTGAACACTAGAAGTAGATGTAGCCCTTCTGCAACAACTCTGCAGAACATAAAATACATCATCCACCATTGAAGTGGTGAGGCCGTCAGGAATAAACTCATCAATCTTGATAGCCTTCCTCACGTTCTCTACCATGAAAAACTCCTCAAGGATAATATAATACCCTGTCAATTCCTTTGCAGCTCGACTGAATGCCCCACTTCTAAATGTGTTGGTAGCTCGAGGACTCAGCTGGGCATCAACAGATCCAACTTCCCTCAACTTGGTCATCATAAATTGAGTATAGTCTTCACTTAACTGAGTTAATGAAAGTATTTCCTCCAGGTACATTTCAATCTCTCTGGGATCCGGCCCTTCTTGTGCTCCTACTACTGATATCAAACTGTTATTCTGTGAATTGATCTCTGATGCTAACCTTGCTAGTTTTCTATAATCCATGTACTTCTTCAAAATTACAGAACCTCTTGAATTACATTCTTCCTGCAGTTCCCAGATTGCATGTACAATTCCATCTTCACCACAAAGACTCCTCAAAATCTCATCATTCCCTTCAATTGCCAACACAATATCCTTGAAAAGATTTGTCAAACAGCCAACAAAGTCAGCCTGGGTCTGCGCCCCTGCTTGCCCCATGGACTGCTCTGCCATTTCCATTAAACCTTCAAACTCTAATCTGGACCTTAAAGCAACATCTTTTCTTAGGTATGAAACATACAACTGCAACCCTTCTTCCTCGAGACCCAAAGCAGGGAAGAGCTTGATAAATCTCAGAATGGAAGGGTGATCCCTCTCTTCAATGGCAGAGGAGATTTTTTTCTTGACTATACTCTCCAGTTTTTGCTTAGACTCCAGAAGCTGGTTAGTCTGCTCTGTTGCAGTCTCCCTGCCTCCTGAACCCATGACATTAGAATCACCATACTTGTCATCAAGTTTCATGAATGTCTCCACATATTTGGCAGCACCCTCGTAATCCTCAGATTCAAGTGCCTGTTTAGCACCGTCAATACAATTTCCCCTTTCCACAATGTCATCAATTCTTGTTAAAGTGGACTGAACTCGTGATTGTGCAAGATCTAGCTCTCTCACCTTGCCACTGACATGATCAGCAAGATCACAAGTAGAACATACGCTTAGTAGCATTTGGTCTGAATCAGACTTCACAATCTCCAGTACCTCAGAAGATTTCTGTAGACCACTTAGCTTCTTCTCCAGCTCATGGCGTTGTGATAGTAGAGTTTCCAACTCTGCATCAATGTTCCTTTGATATGCAATGCATTCATGTAGGAAACGTTTCATAGCACTCACATCTGTGAGGTTTTTGATTTGCTCTACTGTGTCTGGTGCTCCAAAGTCAATTAACATAGCCCCTCCTTTTTCCTGCTCATTATCTAATCCTGCATATGCCATCCCCATCCCTGTTACTTTCTATGAATCCACACTAAAAATTGTTCAGTCCACTTATAAACAGCTACACACAGGTCCCTGCAAAAGAAATTTCAAGGAATGCTCAATACAATCCCTGCAAAAGAAATTTGAAAGAATGTCCAATCCATATTGTGCACAAATCGGTGAGGTACCGCATGCCCAAATCCAAGTCTGCAAAAATCAGAATCTATAAAAATCAAACTGAAACAAGGTGTGAACACATAAAATATTGACAGATCAATTTTAAACAAGGACATTAATAGGCTTTTTTCATAAAACACATACTAATTTTTCAAAATTTTCAAAATATAAATATCCTAAGTTAGTAGCAATTAATCCTATGTACTTTTCCAGGCTGCAATATGTAAAATGCAACAAAAACATTAAGTGACAAGACCCAGAGACATTTTTTGTATGTTTGTATACACATTTTTATTGCATTATTCATTATTGTTATGGGTAGCAGGAAAGTTCAAATCCCAACTAAAAAGCTTTTATGGTTAACTGGGAAGAATTTGTGAGGAAAATTTGCTCTGAAAATTGATTTCTGATTTCATAAAAGTTTTTTTGCTCTTTGTATTATTTTAGTGAGCTCTACAAATATCAAGTTTAACAACTCCCTTCAAAAGTATGCAGAATGAGTTAAGCTAAATGAAAATATAAAATTGATGATTTGTAGAGATCTAATTAGTTTATACGTATAGAATGCGCTACACTTTTGTTTCCTGGATGATATCAGCACATTTATTAATGTCAATAAAACTGTTCGATGTTTATATCTAGTGATCAGTGTATCTTCACACAGTGTATAACAACACCCATTCATGCACCACAGGAACTTGAATCATTTTCATTGAAGTGAAGAAATACTGCAAGGATGTACGACAACATGCATTTGCAGAGTCATCAACTTCTAATGGCCTCACTTGAACATGGAGTGCAAAAATATCCAAATCCAATTCACATATCCATGTCAAATGGCAACTCAGTTAAATATTTTGACAAATGGCAGTCTTAGGTATGCTCTTAAAGTTGCAAAACATGGATCTGTGGCAGTCATCACAGAAGCTGTGTTGATTTTGTAACTAGGTTAGGAAAATAAATAGGATTCGGATTGCCTTAAGGCATCATCCGAATCCTTATAGGGCAGGGTATCTATTGTATTTATATGTAATGTGTAAAACAAATAGGCCTGGGCCCTATTCCAATGTTGTCCGAATCCCAAAAGGGGGCTGGGCCCTGCTTCATTAAGGAGGCGTGTAAATAGGGCTGGGCCCTATCTCTATGTGCACAAACTCAAATAGGGCTGGGCCCTTTATCTCCTACACGCCAAGCAACATGAAATATGTTCATCATATTATAGGGCCGACCCTATATCACTTCATGTAACGTGTGGCCCTAAATAGGTGCGCTCCCCTTGCAATATAACTTAATCATTATTAGTACACCAAAATAGGGCAAGACATAAGGTAACGTGTAAGCCCTATAATTGTAATTAAGTCTTGGCACAAAACTTAAGGTGAAGCTGACTTGAATTGGTCTCCACGCCAAATATAAATAGAGATTAATGTGTATGCATTCATCACCCAGTTTTCATCATCAATGTGAAGTTAGCTCTGCAAGATCTGCCCACTCATTCTGGAGGTTAGCGAATCCTCATTGAAGGCAAGCGAACCACTTCTGATCAAGGAATCAGCGAATTACTTCTGCCATCAGCATTTGCCATACATGCGATCTTGGACAGTGAATACATTGAAGAGGATAGCGAGTTCCTCTTGAAGGTCTACAAACATCATTAGGTCTGCAATCTTCAGTGAAGAACTACGAAGAGCTGTAAGCTGTATGCTGATGATATTCTTATATAAGAAAGAGACAAGTCTGCTATCTTCTGCTGTTACATTGTGCCCTAGCTGGGTTACGAATGTAACTCTAATTTTGCCCTAGGTTGACAGTTATATCAGATAAGTAATTTGATCTTTATTGCCATTGTATTCTACAATTAATAAAAGGATCTAGATCTGATTTGTTGCTGGGTTTTTCCTCCAAGAGGGAGGTTTTCCCAGGGTAGTCTTGTGTTGTGTGATCCTCTATTTGTATGCTTTACTGTGCAACTTTAGTTTTCTGTTTATTGTGGATAATCTGATCATGAAAACTAACATGGTATCAGAGCCTAGGTTTGCATGTGCAATGATCAGATTTACAGCCTGGACTTCTGTGTGACGGCTAGGGTTTTCAGATGATTACATGCACAGGCAAGGTCCTTCATCTGCATCAATGGATTCCTCATCCTCTTAGCATCTTAGAACCTTCAAAGGTGATGAATCTCAATTTATTTCAAGGGAGATAGGTAAGTGAAGTTGTAGGTGATTTGAAACTTACCTTATTTTGATACTTGATGTTATCCTTATATATTTCTGCTATCATATACCTGCTATCACTTATATATTCAATGTATTCATAGCTGAATAGTGATAGTATATATATATGGATGTGTATTAGGATCCCAGTATAGGTAAATGACTTCTATCTATATGTTTGAATCTGTGTTTTGAGGGTTTGTAAGGGTTGGTGTTTTGTTTTACTATATCATGTCTCTAAGGTAACCTAATGTCTACTCTTGAAGATAATGTTTTCAGATTATGTCTCTCTGAAGAAAGCTTTCATGCATGACCTGAGAAGCCCTCCCTCAGTCAAATCTTGTCATCGGACTAATTATGAAAGTCTACCTTTCATCTCTCTCTTTTAAGATGCTATGGGTCCACTTCGTAAGTAAGAATGAATCATCAGGTCTGTGAATTCTCTATTTAGATAGGGATTTAGAGGGAGTCTTGATATCTTTTAATATCTCAATTTCATTCTTGGGTTCTAATCATTATGGTTTAATAGAGGAATTGATAATATATATCTAATGTATATTCCTTGTTTATTGCAAAATGTTTATTTATGATGATACTAACCATGATACACTGGGTGTATCATCCACCCTCTATGGAGTGCAAGGTGGGACCACCCTCTGCGGAGTGCAAGGTAGCAGTTCTCTCTCACCCTCTACGGAGTGCAAGGTGAGTCCACCCTCTGCAGAGTGCAAGGTGGCAGTTCTTTCCACCCTCTGCGGAGTGCAAGGTGGCGGTTATTTCCCACCCTCTGTGGAGTGCAAGGTGGCAGTTCTTTCCACCCTCTGCGGAGTGCAAGGTGGCGGTTATTTCTCACCCTCTGCGGAGTGCAAGGTGAGTTCACCCTCTGCGGTGTGCAAGGTGACAAATTGTCCTTCTCTGGGAGAAGTTTATGTATCCTCTGCGGTTGTGCATGATTTATGTTATATGGTTATATATATATCTTTTATTGCAGGTGTGCATATGGAAAGGTCTCTTTCATCCTCTGTGGATGTGCATGATGAAAGACAATGGTGTTATATGAAAGATAATGGTGTTATATGTAGGTTCTCAGGAAAGTGTGAAGCGTTCGCTTCTTCCTCTACAGGCATTGCTAGAGAAGATCATGTAAAGGTTCATTGTAATGTAATTGCGTGATCAAATCACGAAATGTATATTGATTGAACTATTAGGGCTGGGCCCTAATCCTAAACCTTGTAAATGTTCATACCATGGGTTTGTCCATGTGAATTTGGTTATGTATTTATTTTCCTCCATAGTTAAGAGGGAGTGTTGATTTTGTAACTAGGTTAGGAAAATAAATGGGATTCGGATTGCCTTAAGGCATCATCCGAATCCTTATAGGGCAGGGCCTTGTCTATTGTATTTATATGTAATGTGTAAAACAAATAGGGCTGGGCCCTATTCCAATGTTGTCCGAATCCCAAAAGGGGGTGGGCCCTGCTTCATTAAGGAGGCGTGTAAATAGGGCTGGGCCCTATCTCTATGTGCACAAACTCGAATAGGGCTGGGCCCTTTATCTCCTACACGCCAAGCAACATGAAATATGTTCATCATATTATAGGGCCGACCCTATATCACTTCATGTAACATGTGGCCCTAAATAGGTGCGCTCCCCTTGCAATATAACTTAATCATTATTAGTACGCCAAAATAGGGCAAGACATAAGGTAACGTGTAAGCCCTATAATTGTAATTAAGTCTTGGCACAAAACTTAAGGTGAAGCCGACTTGAATTGGTCTCCACGCCAAATATAAATAGAGATTAATGTGTATGCATTCATCACTCAGTTTTCATCATCAATGTGAAGTTAGCTCTGCAAGATCTGCCCACTCATTCTGGAGGTTAGCGAATCCTCATTGAAGGCAAGCGAACCACTTCTGATCAAGGAATCAGCGAATTACTTCTGCCATCAGCATTTGCCACACATGCAATCTTGGACAGTGAATACATTGAAGAGGATAGCGAGTTCCTCTTGAAGGTCTACAAACATCATTAGGTCTGCAATCTTCAGTGAAGAACTACGAAGAGCTGTAAGCTGTATGCTGATGATATTCTTATATAAGAAAGAGATAAGTCTGCTATCTTCTGCTGTTACATTGTGCCCTAGCTGGGTTACGAATGTAACTCTAATTTTGCCCTAGGTTGACAGTTATATCAGATAAGTAATCTGATCTTTATTGCCATTGTATTCTACAATTAATAAAAGGATCTAGATCTGATTTGTTGCTGGGTTTTTCCTCCAAGAGGGAGGTTTTCCCAGGGTAGTCTTGTGTTGTGTGATCCTCTATTTGTATGCTTTACTGTGCAACTTTAGTTTTCTGTTTATTGTCGATAATCTGATCATGAAAACTAACAAGCTGAACTCCATGAAAGAAACACTGATAACACAAAATGTGGTGTCAGTGCAGTTCTGGGCCCTTTCAGTTCTGTTGAGGGTCATATAAGGGATGCTATTGTTGCTGGTGTATACTTATGCGATGAAGAAAATGTTTAGATGAGGTGCATGAATCTTTATGTATTTATCTTGAATAACTGACCTAACCAGGATATGCAAAATAAATGCAAAGCTCATGTTTTTCTGACTGCAAATTCGCAATCTGCAAAATCTTGGTTTCTTCATTAGAGTTGCACTTATGTTTTGCCATAATAGTGTTTTGGCATATGGCATGGGCAGCACAGAGAACCTTCATAATCTATGTGCTCCCAATCAGATTCACCCTTCCTGCATCTCAAGTTCACATTAAATGTCAGAAAAATAAATATATCTCTAGTTCACATTAAATGCCAGCAAAATAAATCTAAGTTCAAACATAGGCTGGAGTAGAAATTGAAAACAATAGAAAAAATATTGTAAACATGTAACCAAAGCAAGTACAATTCCATTGCATGCCATCCTGAGCCCTGAGAACTGAACTTTGGCCTCGATTTGTAAAGGGCAATATTTCTCCATGATACCAAAATGACATGCTACAGTGGTAAATTAAAAAGCCAGAGTATATATATGTAAAATGAATTCCATGAAAGGGTTTAGAAACATTTGGGGTAAATTTAATGGCAGATTTAAAACCTAATTCAGCTTATTTGTTGGTATTTCCCATGCCTGTGTCAAAGAAGGAGCCATAGATCAGGGTATGGGCATTCATCAATGCATATTGGAAGGGGTATTTTTGTCAGATTTTATAGTTGAAAATGCTATGGTGGAAAAGCAAGCATACTGTTTCACCTCAAAGAAATTTGATCTCATGAAATGACATTGAATGGCTTGCAGGAGCTGCAGCAAATAGATTCAATAAAACGCCTTGTTTGTGAAATGAAATTTCACAACTGTTGAAAGCTTCTTTTATGCCAATACCAGAATGGGAGTTATCATGGGTTTGGATGTATATCAAAGGAGAATGGAAAGAGGATTTTTGTCAGAAGATATTATATTCATTACTGCCAGTAGACATTTGTGCAAAATTTGGAGTCACAGACAAGACACACGAACTGTTTGAGAGAACTTCTCAAATAAATATGGTCTCATGGGAGCATATTAATGACAGAGCATGGAATCATGAACAAGATGAATGAACCCGGTACAGACTTGTGATTGCTCACTAGAAATTCCATAAATAGCTCAGAAAACTGGGTGAAAACTCACTAGTCACTTCTGGCTCATGAATTCTGTGAGTTTTAGAACTATGATCCCCTTAATGTATATGTATTGCCTTTGCTCACTTTGTTTACCTTAATTTTATCTTTCGTTGTTTATGTAACACTAATGGTGGAGAGCGCATAGGTATTTGGTTTGTATTAAAAAGTTATTTTTTATAGAGATCAAGGTTAATTCTGTCATATAGAGCCTTGCAAAGTCTTCTTCCGATATTATAAACCATGGAATGGAATGTGCATCCATTTCAAGTATTTGTATGGGTTGTTTCTATTATTGTTTTCTATTTTTGAATGCTGTAGATGTCCAGGGTACAAAAGCGAGTTTGTTGTGGTCCTGTGGAAGCAGTAATTAAGAACTTTGACAGTTTTGGGATCAAATGTTCAAGGTACCAAAGTTAAGGAATATAGGGAGAAATAGAAAGAAAAATTTCTTTAATGGTAAGCTGCAGATCTATTGTTTGAGTTTGGAGAAAACCTTGCTTTTTAAGAAAAAACAAACTTCATCATCTGATACAAATTGTATAAGAGATACTAACCACTAACAATCAGCAAGAAACTAGAATTCAGATTTGAATGGGAACCGAACTTAGATGAATGGTTTGATAGTTCCTGTCAACACTGCAATGATCCCTCAGACCCCATCAAACATTGTCAAATCCTTAACACGTTAACTTAAATGCCAAGTGGACATGACAATTATCAATGCTAGTTCACAGCAACCATACATACTTCAACAATAAAGGACACAAGATATCAAATGACTAGGGATATATAGATCTCATTAGTGATGGCAGCGAAATAGATTACACAGTCATGCCTCATTATCATCTTCATTTGCCAAACCAGATTATACCCATCAACGCTAATTCACCGCAACAATATATAATATTGAAAGCTAGAGCACACAAGATATCAAAGTCTAGGGATATATAGACCTCATCAGTGATGGCAGAAAGCTAGATTAAAAAGGTCATGCGTAAGTGTGATCCTCATATACCGAACCAAATTATACATAAATGTCTTGTTTTAATCAATGGTGAGTTAACGCCATCAAAAGTATAAGGAAGAAAGCAGTCAAGCCTCCGTTTAAAATTTTCCAAGACGTTTTTATTCAATTTACTTGCTGCAGCTCCTGCAAGCCATCAATAGCATTTCATGAGATCACATTTCTTTGAGGCGTTTTGCTAAACAGTTCGCCTGCTTGTCTACCATAGCATTTCCAGCTATAACCCTTCCAGTATGTGTTGATGAATATCCATATCCTGATCTACACCTCCCGCTTTGACACAGGCGTGGGAAATACTACCAAATTAGCGGAATTAGGTTTCAAATCTGCCATTAACATCTACCCCAAATGTTTCTAAACCCTTTACATGGAATTCGTTTTCCATGTATACTATGGCTTTTTTATTTCCCATTGCAGTGTGTCGTTTCGATGTCGCGGAGAAAATTGCCCTTTCCAAGTTGAGGCCAACGTATGGGATGGAATTGAACTTGCTTTGGTTACATGTTTACAATAATTTTTTTATTACTCCAACCTATATTTGCATTTATTTTGTTGACATCTAATGTGAACTTGAGATGCAGGGAGGGTGAATCTGATTGGTGAGAACATAGATTATGAAGGCACTCCGTCCTGCCCATGGCCATAAGCCAAGGTACTATCGTGGCGAATCACAAGCGCAACTCTAATGAAGCAACAAAGATTTTGCAGAATGCGAATGTGCATTCAGAAATACATGAGCTTTGCATTTATTTTACACATCCTGGTCAGGCCAATTAGGGAGACTGTAATTAGCCTAGTGTTTTCCTATTTCTATCTGCTTTCGGTTATGTTCAGTCCATCATGTCCAAAGAAAACAGCCATAGATGCATCTTCATTTAACAGATAACAACAGAATTGTTTTTAGAATGAAATAGAACACAACAAAAAATAGATCCGGCCCCGTACAGATTCCCAGATAAAAATTCTCAGTGAAACTACAGCAGTGACTTACCTCAAGATTCTGCACAAATTGTGTCGTGGTGTCAAAGATGCCGATGAGGAAAAAAGAGCAGAGTTTGCAAGAAAAACATTACGAAACCATACCAAAGCACAAAGATGGATCGGACCAATTCAACGCAACTGGAACTGGACCTTCCACCGGATCTATTCGCCTTACGGACGTTATGAAGCCTCTTTTAGTTGAGGTGCTATTGTTAATTGAACTTTACGTAGGTGTTACAAACTAGCTGATAGTGGTTTTGAGAATTCAAATGGAGCCAATATCCAAATCACAAACATCAATTAAAAAAAAAAAAATAAGTAGCTAGATGACAACAATAGCAAAAGGAAGAGGAGGTGGGCCTTGGTCATTTGGTTTATTTCGTATGTCAATAAGATCTGAAGTATCCACAAAAGGGTCATAGCCCTTGTCTTCTTTGTCTTTATCTCTATATCTATCTTCATCTTTATGAGCCAATGAAATTGCAAGAGTTAGCCAAGAAAATTTTGTTGGGATCAAAGCAACTATAGGCTCCACCAGAAGGCCTTCCAGAAGTTCCACATGTTGGAGGCTGAGAAACAAAGTGTTTACGACTAGGGTGTGACCATCATTGGCTACGATTTCCTCTAAAAACAAGAGGAGAGGCCTAAGAGAAAGCAAGACAATCGCCACAAGTGAAAAGGCTATCCTTGTTGATACCCACAAGGAGGCAAGTGACCTCAAGAGGAAGAGGGAGACGAGGGAACTTTGGCCATAGCATAAGGGGCATATGCCCCAATGGTCAAGAAGCACTTGAAAGTGAGCCACTTCTAGTTCAATTTTATTAGCTTGCATTTGCATCTGTAATATCATATTAGAACAAATAATTGCTCTAGAGAAAAATAAAATACATTGATCAATAGAATAATTAGCGAAAATCGTAGAATATATTATCTTTTCATATGCTAAAGAGAATTGCCACCTGGAAAGAATGTCAAATTGGGTTGAATTTGTGATGGTTACGAGGCCAATCTCCTAGAAGAATCATATGCCAAGAGAAAGGATCCGGTCAGAAGAGTTGCAAATAGTTAGAATTTTTCACACAAGGAAGCAATGAAATATTTATTTGAAAAGAAGGCAATTTAAAGAAATTACCAAGAAAGTTCCTAGTTAGCGATATGGTCCTTATGTGAAATGCCAAATTTTTGAAGTTTAATAAATTGTAGCTTGGGTACATTAAGTTGTAGAGGAGCATGGTTATCATGTGTACCTTCTCAAAGATTTAGCAAGAGATTTAATGGAGCTACTAGTTCATGGACAACATCTTAAACCCAACTTCTTGTAAGTAATTGTGTTCTACCTTGTACATATTATGTTGTGTGTGTATTTTTCCTTGTCCAATTATGAACCCTATTAGTCATGATGAATTGTTATTATCTGTGTACCTCCCTTCTTGTATCTTTTTGTGGTCTTCTCCTCAAGATCCAAATTATTTATATGATTATAAGAAACACACATTCCCAACTAGAGCCAATGTTGGGAATCAATATCATAATGTAAAAATTTAGCAAAAAAATAATTAAGTCCCACCTCTCTTGTGCTCTAGGCCTCCTTTTTCCCATCATCTATAATTGATATAAAATATATTTAAATGGGCCCCTTTTGGTCAAATTATATTAAATGTTGTTCTTTTTCATTTTCCATGTCCCTATCACATTCTTGAAGTGGCAAAATCCAAGAAAGTTCTATGTATTGGAAGGTTTTGGTAAATTTACTCAATTTTTGTAGAGTTGGAAAGTTTCTACGGAGTGCCAAATATTTTTTCTTAGTTATTGAGACTCTTTATAGAGTTGTAGAATTTTAGTGGACTACCAAACTTCTTGTTATCTAGCCTCCCATCTTAACTATTTGATTTTGCTTAAAATTCTAGAAAGTTTATCAGGCACCTCCACTCCTTCAATTTCTTTCATTTCATCAATTGGTGGGTTTTCAATGTACATTTGAACTGAGTCTATGTCTTTACCTATTTACCTATCATATTCTTTTGCATTCATGAAATCTCCTTTCTTCTTTTTCCTGTTTGCAAAGTTGCATAGTTCTAACATACTTCTTTTGTTTCCCCTCCACCTGTATACCTCTTAACCTCTAGGTCCATAATAAATTCCTGCATTCCTTCAAGTTCCCCTTTCTTATGAAATTCCATTACACTTCTTGCTATTTAGACGTCCTCCATTTCTACCTTCACTTCTAACTGTTATATCTACATTATATTCTTGAAAACTTATCCAATTATTTTACCAGATCCCTATCCATATCTAATAAAAATTTACTTTGGAATTTGAGATGTTCCTAACTCTAGTTCTACATCCTTTCCTCACTTATTTTATTGCATCCTCAACTTTCCCATTTTCATACATTTGAATAGTTTGATGGGCTTATGAATTTTTATGATCCCCATGTTCAATTATATCACCTACAATGCCACAATGGAACCTTGCACCTCCCATTACTTTGTCTTTTCCTATATTCCCTCTTTTACTTTTCCTAAAGATTTTTTTAAATAGAATTCTATTCCAGTGTCCCCTCCTAACCTCTAGTTCTATAGCAAGATCCCACATTTCTCCAAATTGATTCATTCACTTAATTTCCTTCCATTTACAAAATTTTGATGGACTTATAAAATTCCATCTACATGTCTAGACCTATCTTTGAGTCTTGTAATGAAATCCTACATCTCCCATTTTAAACTCTTGTCCCACATTGAAATTTTGTATTTCATCCCAATTACCTCTACTACTCACACTCCTACAATTGTTTCAAGATATTTTTTCTATCTGAAGACTATTTTTCATTTTAAGGATGTGGATTTGCACACAATGGCAATGGTGTATGACGAAGGCTTGTCTAGTTCACTATGAATGCAATAGTTGAGTTATGAATGCCAATGATCATAACAAACTCGAAATAATCTATTTAGTGGATTCCAAACGATTTTATTTCTCTTGCATGTCATTTTTTTGACCTCCTATTCTCCATTAAATTTCCACAAGAAACTCGATGACCATTTAAAACTATATATGTTGTAGTGTCCTAAATTGGGCCCAGTGCATTTATGACACTTATGCATGGTGCCCGGTGCATTAATGATGAACTCATGATCAAAATCCTATCATTTTGACATCATAGTCCCGAAGACAAAGTGCCTTTGTTTATCCCAAAATCCCATTTGGGCCTATCTTTGGTAAGATGTCTACGCGCCGCGCTAACATCCTGTTGAAACCCCAGAATCTCAAGCTATGTAGTGAGTCGAATGCCTGTTGACATGTGTCCCTTGGCTCTCTTTTGGCTATAATGGCTCTCTACACTCCTTTTCCGGTTTAAAAACCTTTCTATGCTCATTTTGAAGGGTTCCCTTTTGGGTTGTGGAACTCATTCTTCTCTTGGTGGCTCTCTTGGCTTACATATTGATCTTTCAACGCTCTGTTGAATGCTCTACCAATATTATCAAGCTATCTTTATCTACCACAAACTTGCAACTATCTTGTAACAAGCACGTATCTCGAGCTTCGTCACACTCATATCTTAAAGGGGGGTTTGGTTGCACGCCTTGTCTTCTCTTTATCTTTTATCCATATTTTATCATTGCATGCAATATATCAATCTTATCTTTGAATGTATATATCATCTAGGTGCATTTAACTTTCCAATTTACTGATTTGTTTGTTTGTGATAGGGGTTTACTTCCATGAAGTGGAGTATAGTTTCTATTTGCATATTTACCAATTATCTTTTATTCCAATCTATCTATCTAGTTGCATGTGGTAGTGGATGTTAGAATCTCAAATACTAGAGGAAAACTGAGGGAGGGGGGGTGAATCAATTTCCACAAATTAAACACTTAATGCATATTATAAACCATTTACCGAAGCACAATATAAATAGCATAGTGAAAGATAAAGCATAAAAGCACATAACACACAACATCAATATTTTGATGTGGAAAACCCGGTAAAGGGAAAAACCATGGTGGGAAACCCTACCCACAGTCAGATAATACTTATGCAGCAATATGTGAAATAATTACAATGGGGATTGCACTTGCAATCAGGCCAACCACCTAGAGCTCACTGCTCAACACAAAGAGGGAAGTCTCACTGACTTACATAAACATCGAACTAAAATCCGGATAAAATGAACTGTGAAAATAGCATCTCTTGATGCTTGATACAGTTCCGATTAAGCACAAATCTCTACCCTGCAATACCAAAACCTTCACAACCCTTGATGAATGATATAACCTTGTTCGCACAATTACCTCACTCTGATAATGTAGACATAACCTTCCGATCTCAAAATTACATGAATATATCGCCTATAAATGTATATCATCAACCTTGATAACAAGATCGGCTAAACCCTAAACCCATAAACCTTAATTACAAAAATTACATCACACGATACCACTAGACCAATATTATGATTTACATTACATAGCATGGACCTAATTCAAATTCCCAAATAATTATATCCGTCGGCAATTTAGCTAAGACCTATATCAACACGTTTCACCAACCGATAGAAACCCTCAGTGTAATAACACAGAATAACCAGCCAGATCCAAATAGGACCACCAAATAATCACACCAACCAATGCAAAGCTACCAAACAATTAGGACACGATCAAGAACACCTTCAACACGTTAGGAACCATTTCTATAAGCCAGACCAAAATCACTTAACCGAATCATCGAATATCACCAACCAGTACTAAGAAATATCAACTGGTAATCCAGAACATAAGAGATAGCTTCCGGAGCACCAAATCATGAACCAACTGAATGTGACAAGCATATAACAATCTTGAACCAAAACAACCGATCTGATCATACCAGATCAGAATCACTGATAACCAAGTCCAACCAGGATAGAAGTAACCAACTGAGACAGAACCATATCCAATCGGAGCACAGTGTTAACATCAATGACAACACATAAGCAATTCCAGCATATTGCCAACAATAGAAACACCTAAACGGGGGTCTGACTAAGATAGGCCCCTATATAGCCCCAACAATTTTCCCTCATCTTTATGTGTCTAGGTGGAGAATAGATCCCGTGCAGTGGAGGGAAGTTACTATTGATTCTTAGGACACTTTTGTGGTTTTTGGTCGTGCAAACGATAGTGCACCGCATTGGCATCCACATACCACATTGGCATCCAAAACCCAAGAGCTTCTTGACTCTGTGATACATTCTACTATGAGTTTATATCGCTCTATCAATTCAGATTCTTGTATTTCATTGTTTTTGTACTTCACATCGTTTAATTATTTTTCATTCTAACATAAGTATTAGTTTTGTTATCCCCTGACTCACCTTAGCGCCAGTTTGAGTGAGGTAGCAGTGGATTGATTTGTCCTCTAAGATTCATCATCTTGGGAGGTGACAAATCCCCTCCTCTACATTTTGGTGAACCCGATGTGAAACACTTGATGTCGGATCTTTTTCTCTTAGAGTATGATGCTTTGATAAAGTGTTCTCGAAGGATGAGTTCGATATGTTGGAAAAAAATTACATGACTTCTTAGAGGCACCTCTTCCCAAAAGAGATGTAGAAGAAAAGTTACCCTCTACAACATCCTCATTCGAAAATGACAAATCCCTGACCATTATTGTTGTCTCCATGGCTCCTCAAAGGCCTAAGAGACCTTACATTCATGTGACTGCAGGAAGTCCTTCTCCAAAGAAAGTTAAAAACATTAATGGGAAACCTTTTAAAGGAGAGGCTTTTGAATTATACACCAGGTTTATACAATCCAAACAATCATCTTACAATAGCATTGCTCATAATTATAATACTCAAAATAATAAACAAACTCTTGATCAACCTCAAATTTCTTTACCACCTTCTCAACCTAGTCTTCCTAAAGCACCTTCACTAACATATAAGCGAACTAGTGATTACAAACTTATCAAGCAACTTAAAGTTACTCCCGCTAAGATCTCACTATGGGATTTGCTCCAAACTACTTCGGTGTATCAAGGTATGCTACAAGAAGCCTTGCAAAATATTTCGTTGCCTTCTTCTGCAAGACCAGCGAATGTGAATGCATTGATGGATCATATTCGTGCAGATTCACCGAATATTACTTTCTATCCCCATGGAGTTCTATCTCCGGAGGTGAGAAATTCGGCATATCATTTAATGATAATTGTTCATGTGAATGGCGTTGGTATCAGACGAACACTTATTGATACAAGATCTGCACTTAATGTCTGCGACCTAGATTTGTTACCAAAAATCAAGGTAGATCCAAACTCTTTGGCAACCTCTTCCTTATTTATTCAAGGATTTGACAACAGCGGTAAAACTGCTATGGGGACCATCATATTGTCCTTGAAGATTGGGCTTGTTACTATCCCAACCCTTTTTCATGTGATGTCAGGTCCTCTGTCTTATAACCTCCTTTTGGGCAGACCATAGCTTCATGCTTTGGGAGCTATATCATCTACACTTCATGGATCTATGAAGTTCATATCTAATAACCAAGTTATCGCAATCAAGGTTGATCCTGAGGCTATGCATCTATGTCAAATAACAGTAGTGGGTGAATCCTCGGTTGCACCTTCCTTTCAAAATTATGTACCTACTCTATCATCTTCGGTGACAATTCCTACCTCTGTTTCCTCGCTTAAAAATGAAGAACAAAAGAAGGAGGAAGTCCTTAGAAAGTAGGATGTCATGGAGGGGAAGTCGTCTAAGGAGCAGGATTCTCTAAAAGAAGACTCCCTGAAGGTGGATCTCCCTGAAGTACAAACGCTAGAATCTACTTCTATTAAGTCTTTTGTGGTCAAATCACCTTCTCTATCAAAGGTAATGCATGCTTGGGTGATGATTGGGGTTCCCTAGATTTTACGGACTCTCATGTTGGTGAATATAAAGTTGACCCCGTCCATCTGAAGTTTCCTGATATTTCATTCACCTCGACTACAAAAGACGATTATGCGTCTATAAAGCCAGGTGATGCTTATCACGTTGATCACCTTTTCTACACAAAACCTCTATCATTCAAGGAATTGCATGATATCTATGGTCCTGGATACAAGCTTGTATCACAACTTGGTTATTATGCGAAAGGTTGTGGACTTGATGAACCAGGTATTTGGATTCCTTTCGAATCTGAACCTCGTCACCACAACATCGGATTATGATATTGCCCTATGGATCAAAAAACAAAACCATGGTTAACTATTAACATGATTTCGGTTGACCCTCTTACTCTTAAGCTTGTTCATCCAGAACTCAATGATAGAACCACATCGCTTAATGAGATTCCCTTGGACCTATTACCTTCGAAAGAATCCTTGAATTAATTTCTAGGCGCATATGATGACTTGCCCTCTTATCACCACAAACATCGATTCCCTTATTGCTTGAATACTCAAGCGTATTTTGGGGAATCTATTGAGTAGGGGGCACCCTTGTCTCACAATGAGGAGCATGTATCCATGTCCCATCTAGAAGACCATAGTGCTCTCCTTAAGGGTGAAACTACTGATGCCATTATGAGCGATAAAACTTCTAACAAAGTCATTAAGGTCGGGAAATGTTTGTCTTCTGGGGAATTCAAGGAATACTCTAATCTTCTACATCAATTATTGACGTCTTTGCTTGGTCCTATGAAGAAATGTCAGGCATTGATGAATCAATTGTGGTTCATAATATTATACTTAGTCTTGATGCTAAACCGATGAAACAAAAAAAAATCAGAAGATGAATCCTAAGGTGGCTTTATTGGTCAAGGTAGAGATAAAAAATCTTTTGAAAGCTGGTTTTATCTGCCCTATTGACTATTTGCCTTGGATTTTGAACATTGTCCCTATTAGCAAACCTGATGGTCAAATCTGCATCTACATTGATTTTTGGGACTTGAATAAAGCTTCCCTTAAGGATGAATTTTTGCTCTCGAACATTGACATGATCATAGATTCAACCACAGGTTATGCTTTTCTCTCTTTCATGGATGGTTTCTCGGGGTACAATCAAATTCGTATTAATCCAGATGATCAGTATAAAACTGCCTTCACAACTCCTTGGGGAACCTTTTTCTATGTTGTTATGCCATTTGGGTTGAAAAATGCGAGAGCAACCTATCAATGAGCCATGACCTTGATATTTCACGATTTCATCCATAAGATTTTGGAAGATTATGTTGATGATATCTTGGTAAAGTCTATCACTCATCAAACACATTAAAAATATTAGGTTGGTCTTCGAAAGGCTTTGAATATACAAGATGAGATTGAATCCCCTTAAATGCATTTTTGGTGTGGATGTCGGGAAACTTTTGTGATTAATTTTCTCTCACTAAGGAATCGAGATAGACATTGATAGAATCAATGCAATTGTGAACATGCCTCCACCTAGGAACATCTCACAACTTTGTAGTTTGCAAGGGAAGATTTAGGCCATTTGTAGGTTTGTGGCGCAATTGGTTGATCACACCCTTCCTTTCATGCGACTGTTGAAGAAAGATGTTCATTTCCAATAGAATTATGAATGATATGAGGGTTTTGATTCTCTTAAGGTTTATTTGGCTAATCTTCCTATTTTGATGTCGGCTATGTCTTATAGACCTTTCTTTATGTACATCTTTGCCTTGTCTAGCACTCTAGCAGCCTTGTTAGCCCAACATGATGATGAATGCCGAGAGAGAGTAGTCTATTACATTAGTCACATTTTAATAGAGTAAGAGACTCAATATTCTGTTGTGGAAAAAAAATGTCTAGCTCTCATATTTGTGACATAGAAGTTAAGACATTACATCCTCCAAGCAGAAACACGAGTTATAGCTAAAAATGATATCCTTAAGCATCTCTTTTCCAATTCCAATCTTTCAAGAAGGTTGACTAAATGGGTGATGTTGCTTTCTGAGTTTGACCTGAAGTTAATAACCTAGAAGCCAATCAAAGGGCAGGTCATCGATGTTTAGTTGATTGATGTTGCATCTGAAAAATCTTTTCCTACCTTGGATCTTTTCCCTGATGAGGATGTGTTGGTCACCGATCATGAATCTGTATGGGACATGTATTTTGATGGATCGAGATGTCAGACTGGTTCAGGGGTAGGTGTGGTCTTGGTATCACCTGATGGAAAACTAGTCCCTCTCTCATTCCATTTAGAATTTTGTTGTACTAATAACATCATTGAGTACGAAGCCTTGATTGTGGGATTACGTGTCACGATTTCCATGGGTGTGAAAAACATCCACATCCATGGAGACTTTGAGCTTATCATGAATCAGGTTACATGTACTTATTGTGTTAAACAATTGAAATCATCTCAGTATGAGGATTTGGTCACAACCATACTGAAGTATTTCACTACTTACATGATCAACAGTATCTCATGGAGAGAAAATCATCATGCGGATGCAATGGAAAGCGTTTCTTCCCTTGTAGACTCAGACTTTGGTCAGAACAAATATCGTTTCATAGTACCAGTCCCCTACTCTTCGGTTGTGACTAATCAAACCCAGTTTGAAAGTTTCATGTGTGCTCATATTGATTCTAGGGAATGGTTTGCACATATCTATAACTACCTCAAAACTGGGAGTTTTCCCGATGATGTCAACAAACACTTGCATGTGCAAATTTAGAAGCTGATTGCTCACTATATTCTTTTATCTAATGTTCTTTATCGAAGATCATATAATGGTCTTCTTTTGCGTTTCTTGACAAAAGTTGAGATACCCCTCACCCTCTAGGAGGACTATTCAGGCTCTAGAGGTGGCTATTTTGGGGGAAAATCTTTTATTCACAAGCTGATCCACATGGGGTATTATTGGAAAACAATGGAGCAAGAGTCTTTCACATTTTTCAAGAAATGCCCCTGATGTCAACAACACAGTAATTTGATTCTGACCCCCGCATAGGAGCTTCAAACTTAAGTTTCTCCATGGTATTTTTAAACATGGGGGTTGGATATCATTGGCAAAATATCTCCCCCTTCATCCAAGGATCATATCTTTATCATTACTGCTACAAATTATTTCACAAAGTGGGTCGAAGCTATACCATTGAGATCCACCACCGCTAACATGATTTGTGGCTTCATCTTAGATAACATAATTTCTTGTTTCAGCATACCTAATACCCTTGTTTCTAATAATTGTACACCATTTAAGAACAAAGAGGTTAAGCAGTTCCTCAAGAAGTTTTATATCCAACATCGTTTCTCTACACCTTATTATCCTCAATCTAACGATAAAGCAGAAGCATCTAACAATAATTTTGAACAAATCTTGCTCAAAATTGTTACCAAGTTACATGGCAAAGACTGGCATATTCAGTTAGTATATGCATTATGATCCTATCACATGGGTGTTCGTATGACTACTTGGAAAACACCTTACAACCTCATGTATGGTACTGATGTTATCATGCCCCTTGAATTGGAGATTCCATCACTGTGTGTCTCCTTGAAAGGGGTTATCGATGATAATTCTTATCATACTCTTCGTCTCAATCAACTTGATTTATTGGATGAACGTCGTTTAAAGGCCCTTCAACATCTTCAATCTTATCAAAAATATTTATCTAAGAAATACAACCAGAGTGTGTTGCCCCGAGCCTTCAATATCGGTGACCTGGTTCTTTATGAAAATCAGAGAAATGTTAATGTGCCACCTGACCAACGAGGAAAATTTAGTCTGAATTGGTTGGGTCCATACATTGTCACTTCTATTTATGGTTCGGGTGCCTATGGTTTATCCTATATGGATGGTACACCCCTCAAAGAACCTGTCAACGTTGCACACGTGCGTTGATATTATGCATAGAAGATAAGTTGTATGTATCATATGTGTGACATTCAAATCTCTGTAAAGGTCACACCATGGTATATATATCTTCATCAACAAGACATTTACTCATCTCTATGTTATGGAGTGACTGTGTGTATTCATGTCTGTGTATGTGTGTGTGCGTGTGTATACATATTCTATTTATATATGTGTAATGATCATCATGGAATTTAATCATGCATATATACAAAATTATGTAAATTAAATCATGCTTCACATATAATCTAAATCATCCACGACATGAGCATGTATGCCATGAGCATATAAGATAAAAAGTACATACATCCATCCATAATAACACAAGATAAGATCGAAATAATGAAACTCATGTGTGCGTGCGTGCGTGTGTGTGTGTGTGTGTGTGTGTGTGTGTGTGTGTGTGTGTGTGTGTGTGTGTGTGTGTGTGTGTGTGTGTGTTTGTGATGTCAATGTCAATATACATGTATCACATCACTACAAAAATATGTGATGCTTGACTGATCTTCTCAATGGTTCAACAACTAGACCTTGAAGTCATACCTTAAGGATTGGAAATCCAACTAAGTAGTTATCTTTCATCGTGAAGGTTCATTTATTTATCAACCCACGAAGTATACTTGAAATGGGTCTGCAAAGTATATGCACTAGAAAGACTAAAACAATCACCTTTCTTATTGTTGGAAATCAAATATTGCTGAAGGAAAATGTTGAAAGCAAGTAACTGAAATGATTGAAAGGAAAACTATCTATCTTCTAAGAAACAACTAGGAAAGACAAGACTTTATCCATGATCAACAAACAAGGTTCTACTTAGTTGCAGTGGCTATAGGAACAATCACATGAAATATTCTAGTGGCTGTAGGAACAGTCCATGATTCAGATAATGCTAAGTACAAAATGAAAAATTAACTTATAAAATAAATCAAGGGGATACTCACTAAGTGGTCCCCCTTAGTAGGCATCCAAACAATTGAATCAAATGCCAAGAACTTAAGGTATTATCTTTATTAATCCAAAAGTACTTGATAACATAACATCATATTGCTAGAAGTCTCTCAACTAAGCTAGAACTGTATTACAAATGCCGAAACTATTCTTTTCCCCAACCACCATACACGAGAAGGTGGGAGATTATTTAAAGCATGAAATTCCTAACTACCTAGCATACCACTCCCATAGTTCAAGGAGGATGCTTTTATTGAACAAGGAGAAAAAGAAGATGAAGTTACAAGCACTGAGAATCAGTCAAGTCTGTTGGAATAACAAAGAGAGAATCTAGTGTAGCCTCTATCTTAAATTTACTCCTATGGCAAAGTAAATCATTAAGTCTTCAGATAAGTCATAATGAACCATCTTCAACTGCTAGTTGACTCTTTCAATGGAAATCCTTGCTGTCTCTTTTACCGGCCAACAACTCCATGATCTTTATTGCTGAGCATCTTGGATTGATTCAACATTCTTCTTTAGTCCTGCATAGAATTGTTAACATGCACAAATATATGCCTATTTATCCCTATTAGAGTAACATTCAAAATCTACATGCAACATTACCATGGATATTCCTCATAGCATAATTACCTATTACATTGCATCAAAAAGAAACATATATCAAACAAGTTCATGTCATATGACCATATCATCAAAACATATAGTATTATCACTTAGCAAAGGTTTTGAACTCAAAAGACATATATAGACTCCTAATGTCCCAGTAATGACACATAAACATGGATAAAATAGAGCCATTCTTTTGGTTCATCATTCCCCCCAACCTAAGGCCTTTCTGGTCCTCCAGAAGAAGATGAAGATACTGCATTCCTTCCTCTTGCCTGAATCTTGTAATCAACGACTTGAGCTTGTCCTGAGCCCCCTGTAACAAGGCTCCAATAAAATCCCTTATTCTTCTCAAGTATGTCCCATCTAGATTCCTCTTTTGTTTCATCAAATGTATTGGCACATCTGTTGCAGTCTGATATTGGCCATAGAAACATAGGTGGATGAAAGAGTAACAAAAGTCAATTATTCATTTTTGTTCGACCCAACTGGAGATACTGTTGACGGGTGTTTTGACACACTCAACAATATTCAAGTAGTTTGTCTGAACACTCACCACCTCTCCTGAAAAGCAATCATTCTCAAGAGACTAATTACTCCAAAGTCTCTATAGTCGAGTCAGGATGGTGTTGGGTCACTCAGTGGCTGATGCGATTGTACCTGTCAAGGGGTCTACTAGTTGAAACAAAACAAACAAAATTCTTTTTTTTGTATTTTCTAATTTTCAACTTCTAAAAAATAAACAACAAAAGATAGACCAGGAGAACCAGGAAATAACAATGAAATTGATACAATAACAATTGAATGATCCACGCGGTTCGAATTTCGTAATCTAAATATTATCAATACCACTAAATCAACATTCAAATGACGAACTCCGGAAAATATATAAAGTCAGACAACTTTACACACCACCAGAAATGAATATCACCCAACCAATAATTGCCCTATAAATTTAATCCTCATATACCATTTACATGCCCAATATGATTCATAAAATAATAAAGCATCCAAAAGAGCTAGTTGTTGATTCAGACAATAGAGGTTACCAGATCATGAAGAACACAACCCTATAGAACACACAAGTAGATCAGGCAATCCACAAGCTACTTTTTGTATTAAACTTCAAAGAGTATCACAAAATATTCTAAACATAAAAATTTGCATACAATCTCTAATGGAGTCTCTAAAATGGACCTTAAATCATCAGTTTGTGGACCTCTACAATGACATAAATCCTCCAATTTATAGAGTTTTTTCCCTACATCCTAAGGAAGTCATCATGCCTAAATTAAGGATTACAAAAAGCAAGGAGTCGCAGTTGACATGCAAGTCTCTTCCTTTGAACTCCAGTTAAGTACTACTAAACTGGTACTCAAGGTTCACTTCCAAAACAGTGCTCTAGAAGGAGCTATTTTGTAACATGCATAAATATCGCCCAAAAAGGAAGTGTGAGTTACAACGTTAGTTGAAGGCCTAGTTGTAGTAGTGGTGATGGTAATCCATCATGCAAAACTAGCATTACAAAATGATGGGAGCCGCAATCAACATGCAAGTCGGTGCTTGTGAACTCCACTTAACTGTTATGAAACTAGTTGTAGTACCCCTACCCTAATCCGATTCTAATCTCGGTTTGACCTTCGTTAGTTTATCATGTAATCATGTTTTAGTCAGATGTTTTAATTATTGTGCATACATGTTAATGTGGTTTTCACATCAATTCGTACACAAGTTTATTAGTTCTCCTATTTCGTGTTATTAATCTCGAACTAACACTTTCATTAAGTATATATATGTATGCATGTATGACTCTTGGTTGCAGGAGATTTTAGGTATAGTACCGCATGGGTGCGAGGTTCGTCTCCGCCTGGATTCACAGGTTTGAGTGTACCTCTTTAGTCCTTAGATTTTGGATTAGGTGGTCATAAGACCCTTGTTTGACCATAGTTGTGCTCAAGTGAGCGTCGTCAGTCATCGTTGGTATTCCCTTTGAGTGGGTATGCAGGTCATCTGTCTGCTTGCCATTCTTGGGTTGCGTGTTTTTGTGTGTGGTTAAATTGAGTATTTAATCCTTAATGTTTAATTTGATTTAATGTGTGTTTACGCATTAGAAATTAAGGGACTAAATTAAACGTGTTCCCTTTATGCAATTAATCATTAATTAGAATTGCTCAATCCGAATTGGTAGCAAGTTTGATTAAATGGTTAATTTTAAATTGATTAATTTATTTTGTTTATGCTTTTGGAAGGGAAAGATTTAAATTTATTTGAAATAGAATTAATTTAATTCCCTTGGTTTTAAAAATAAAATAAAATAAAATAGAAAGGTTGATTTTAATTATTTAAGAAAATCAATTTTAATTAGAAAAATGAGTTTAGTATATTTTGGATATAGTTTTGAAAGAATGAATTTGGGGATTTTATTTTAATTAAAAATATTTTACCCTCATTAATATTTTGGAATATAAAGGTTAATTTTGTTAAAATTGAGAAAATTAGAATTTAAATGAGGAAGAGGCATTTTGATTTTTCTAAATTAGAAATAAATTGTGTAAAAGTATTTTTATTTAGAAATGAGATTTTTGGTCAAAAAACTTTGCCATTTAACCTAGGGTTGGAAAAATATTTTGGGAGGAATGATTTTTGGAAAAATATGGCTGAAAGATTTTTTGGAAGATGTCTCTGGAGAAATTTTTGGGCATTGGGTGGAAGAAGGATTCCGAGCTCGCAGGTTGGGCTCTCCTTCAAATCTCTTCCAGGATTGCGTATGGAGGTAGGATTTCTTTTATTTGTCTTCTTTGTTGCCAAAGAAATTTACTGTTCTGGTTGAAAGAAATGAGTTTTTTGTTGAATAATCTTTCTGATTGATGAATAGAGTAGAATAGCAATGATATCTTGAATGTATCCCTCCTTGAATTCATTCCTTGTTTTCAAATCAGTTTCTGATTTGCTCAGATTGATTTAAAAATAATAATAAATAGAACAAATATTGGGGGTTTGGCTGTTCTTGATGAATTTTTGTTTAAACTCCATTGAATGTTTTCTGATTAAGTTTTAAATTGAAAATTAGTTTGGAGTTTGGCAGATTGGTCGAAACATTGTGTGAAAAGGGATTCTCTTGTACCCAAATATGATATTTGGTTGAGAAAAGATTGCTTGTTTTAGCCTGGTTATTCTAAAATTGTTAATATGTGAAAACCAAGAAGTTCTGGAGATTTATTTCTGAGTTTATTTTATTTGGGGGTTTTGTTTGAGATCATAAAAAAATAAAATGCAAATATTAGAGAACCCATGGTTTTCTGGAAAATTGTTTTAAGTCTCTATTAAGACTGTAATTTTTGGACTGTGAGCTTATTATTTTTTTAACAGTAAAGAATTTAAAAAATAATAATAATAAAAATAAATAAATAAAGTAAACCCCCACGTGGTAGGGAAAACCCCCACCACGTGGGGAGGTAGCATGAAAGAATGTAAATTGGAATAATGGAATATATTCAATTATTGATAATGCAATTAAAGTATGCATGGAAAGTATTCGTTAGTTTATCTTGAAATTAAAGTATGTAATGAAATTAGATGCATGACTTATGCTTTATTATAAGCTTGAGTGTAATGTATGGTTAAATTGTAATGGATGAACTTAATCATGTTATCTATATTTTTAACCTTAATGGAAGAACTCATCATGTTATCTATAATATTAATTTACCGAAAGAAATTATCCTTTGTTTAAGTTTTATCATGTCATTAAGTTAATCAAATTAATTGGATTAATTAAGTGTGAGTTGAGTTAAATGTTGAATTAAGTAATCACGTTGGGAAACTCTTTAGGTGTTATTTAGTCTTTCACTATAGTATCTGAACTTATGATAACTTGTTGTACCATTGTGTTGGGTTTAATTTAAAAGAAAAAATTATTTGCACTCTATTCTTGTGTTTTAGCTTAATCCCTTTGGGGTTTCTTGGTGGGGCATTACACTAGCACTCACCACTCACTTCCATGATGGTGCTCCAGAGGCAGCTATTTCATAACATGCAAAAATAATGCCCAAAAAACAAGTGTGAAATCCAGTATCAGTTGAAGCTATAGTGGTTGTGGTGGTGGCACTGCTTCAACATGCATTTTACTTTTTCTAACTGTATGTTTGTCCTTTATTCCTCTTGTAGTTTTGGTAGTTGTTGATGAAACATTGTATGGAAGCAGTTGGTGGGTCATCAATATACTCCATTCTGAATTTATAAGCTCCGAGCACCTCCTCTATAATCTCTAGTCTTTTTTCGGGATGAGGTGGAAGGTTCCATAAGTCTAATTCACCTGTTACGAAACTTGCACTCATTGTTCACTTCCGCAATGGTGCTCTAGAAGCAGGTATTTCATAACATGCAACACAAGATACATAATCAACTTCATCATATTAGAAAAATCATAAGGGACTCCAAAATTTCAGGATTCTGAGGTTTCAAGTTCTATTTATTGATGATTTCAATATTTTGGGGTTATGGGGTCCATTATTGAGGATTTCGGGATTTCGAGGTTTCGAGGTTCATTATTGATGATTTCAGGATTTCGGGGTTCTGGGGTCCATTATTGAGGATTTTAGGATTTCGGGGTTTCGAGGTTTCGGGGTTCATTATTGAGGATTTTGGGATTTCGAGAATCCGAGAAACAAGGCCAACAACCTACATATCGATAAAAGTCGATTTTATTGAAAGCATGAAATCTAACTCTAAACCCTAAACTACGAAAACAAGAAACATGAAAAATGAGAAAACAAGGACAAGGAAATAGAAAACCAACCTGGGAGACGAAGGATGAAAGAAACACGAACAAGCAATGACAAGACGAGAACAATGACCAAGGAGAAGACACACAATGAAGACTTAGGGGTTCTGGGGTTCCACTTAACTATTACAAAACTAGCACTCACCAATCACTTCCGTGACAGTGCCCTAGAGAGAGACATTTTGTAACATAAAAAAATGATACAAAATAGAAACAACACCCAAGGTTCCAAAGTTCAAACGAAAAGGAGACAGGAAGAAAACAGAGTGAAACAAAAAGCCCTCCCCCCCCCCCCCCCAACTTGAGAAGCGAAAAGTTGGGGTGTGTTATGTAGGGTATAACAAATTGTGACTCGATTGGGAAAATGCTTCCATGCATTTTCAAGAACTTAACCCTTCAAGAACCAATAATCTCTGATTTACAATCATACAAGACAACTCAAAGAAAACCAACATAATCCAACTCCAACACACCAAAGAGGCCCAAGTTACCGTAAGTGTGTGCAAATGATCCATTAACCATCCATTGAGTTTTGTTACAACCAAGCAAGGTAGACTTTATCCAGGCTACGTAGGTGAAGTGTGTAGTTCCCAATGTGCAATGATATCCTAGGCATATCTCTGTTGCCATCTAGAAATCTTTAGCCCCGACAAAGATACCTTTGGTTCCCCTCAAGTATCGCTCCACTGCCAACCAGGCATCCATAGCCCTAGTGGACATAGCCCTGGTGGAGGTACTTGAATAACCCTTTCCTTTTTTTTGGTTATATTTCTAATGATTGCATTCTTTTCTCACTTTTCTCAATTTTCAAAAAATGAAGTTCAAGACTAGGTTGGGAACCATGATGGACATCATGAAGGAAACATAAACCTTTGGATTTTTCACCTTGGATAGAGTTACCAAAACTGATATAAGATAACTTAGGGATTTCTTAAGATGTGTATTTTGTGATAGGTCTTCAACTGCTTCCTAGAAACTCATAAATGCACTAAGTCAAGATACATGCTAGCACTTTCAAGATTGAAAAGTATGAAAGTAAACTAAAGTTTCTAAGGCAAGTGATTGATCGATTATCCAAAAATACGTAACAAATTCCTAACTTAGTCACTCTTTGCTATACCCCTTACGCGACAATCTAACTTCCACCTTAGAACAGGGATCCCCAAACAAAAGAAAGGGAAGGAACAAGGACACAAGAAAAGAACAAGAAAACAAGAAAGAACCTCACACAAGAGAACAACAACACCAAGCGAAAAGAAAGAACAAGGAAAAAGGAGGAGGAAACAAGAGAACAAAACAAAAACACAAGAAACAAAAGAAGACACAACACCAACACACAAGAAGACCAAAAGACAGGAAAGACCAAACAACAAGGAAAAGAAACGAAAACAAAAAGGAAACTAAACTAAACCTACCTAGCTAGCCTAAACTAACACTAAGATGACTTAAGACTAGCTGTTAAAAAAATGGGACAACAAAAAATTTGATCACTTCTTGACTGATTTTTCATTATGTTCAATAGTAACAACTTAGTTGGCCAAGTCCTAAGTCTAGCAAATTTATTTTTGTAGTCATAAATGTAAAGCTTCAACAATTTTAATTTATTTTGAGAGCACAAAACTTTAAATATTAGTAATTGTGGGTTTTCATTTTAACCATGATCTACCCACAAACAAGTTTTAATCTCTCCCACCTCATACTCAAACACAAAGTAATCAACGTATGGAGGAAAAAGGAAGGAGGCCACCTGATTTGATTGCATTGTACGAGCATGCTCCCGCATAGTTACTTTGTCACTATGAAGTCATGGCTCGAGGTAGAATTTGGTGTCCTGCTCAGGTTCATACATGTCAAGAAAAGCAACATCTATTAGTGACGTGTTATGTTGATTGTCAACAAGATTGGCTTCAATTTCTAACACATCATTATCATGAATAGTGTAGACACTTAAATTAATTATTTAAATTAATTTAAACCTCCAACATAATTAATTTTTTTAATTGTATTAATCTTTATTCTTCTCAATATTAATTAAATTCAATCTAATTAATATTGTCACTATAGTCCAGTGATTGATTTATTTGATAAATCTATTTTCCCTTTCTTCCTCTAAAGTACTCAAAAATTAATTCTTCTTAATCCCCCCTTTAATTAATTAATTTCAATTAATTAATTAATCTAGGTGATTCCTACAAATCACCTTGTCCTAATCCATCATTAGTCTAATCAGTTATTCTAGAAACTCCCTTAATCTTGCTTAGCATTATTCTTCAACTTTTAATTCCCCCCACTCATTCTCTCTCCTAGTCAAATTCTCTTAAAAATCCCACTTGCTCCTAATCCTCACCTAATTCTTCTAAATAGTCCCCCTAATCTCTCATTAGTGCCCAATCTCCATGATTAGACACAAAATTCAACCATAGCCATTTATGGCTAAATCCTCTTTGTCCCCCTTCTCACCTTCCACCTTAAATGCCCCCTTTTTGGGTGAATGTGAGATTTTATCCCATGCTTCTCATCTTCCCAAGGAATTTTAAAGTTTCTTTTCTCTTTTCCAATACCCATGCACACAATATATTGTGAATTTTTAATTTCTTTTATTCCTCCTAGGTGCATTGGGAACTCTTCCCCATGTACCTTGAGGAGGGTGGAGACTAGAAATGCCTTTATGGAAAATCTCTTGGTCTCCACCCCCCTTGTCATGTCATTGTCCATTGATCAATGTGATCTCTTCCTTTCAATCCTAGCCCTCCATTTCTTTTCAATCTTGGTTGTCCATTTTCCTCCATCCAAGTCTGAAAATTGGGGTCTCCATCCCCTCATTTGATATCTCCAATTTGTGCAATCTTATGTTGTTAGTTTGAGCCTAGAAATCATCCCAAGTATCTATATTATAGCCAAATCCATATCCTCCATCACTTAATCATTTCATCCATCCATCTTGCATCCATCAATCAATCTCCCACTCACTATTCTTGTGCAATCTAGGAGAGCCATCCACAACCAAACTAAGGAGCACATCCAATCAAGTGGAGCAATAGGGCACATTCCACTTCATCATTCACTCAATCAAAGGAACAAGAGAGACATTCTCTTTCAAGATATAAATTAGTTAGTTTATTGCTCTCATTTGGTTTTATATACTTATTTGTATTTAAACTAACCCTCTAACACCTTGAATGATTTACCTTGGTTCATTTTGGTACTCCCAATAGGACCCACATCTCGGAAATCTAACATTTTTTGCAGGTTTTTCGTGATTTTTAGTTGCAGGTGTCGGATTAGTGCGAAGGTCTACAAATCAGCGCGTGTGCTTCTAGTTCGATGTGTGCAGAGGTGCTTCAGCGTGGGAATTTCAAATTTGAATTTTTATTAACTCGTCTTTTCTTCAGTTTGTCATTTGGTTTGTCTAATGCGGTTTCAGCGCATCCGCTCTGCTAGAAAAAATTCTTCTTTGTTAGATTAGAATCTTTTTTTTTTCTGCTTTCCATTTTAATTAGTTAAAATCAAAATAAAATAAAATCAATTTGAAAATCAATTAAAAATAAAATAAATTATTTTAGTAATTATGTTATGTTTACAATTCTGTGAAATCGGTGTGTGCGTAGGCGTTTTGGCCACTGCGATCTGGTTAAGCGTGCTTGCTGTACCCCGTTTCCCTCTTTCAAGTAAATTTTAAAATTTAATTTTTTAAAGTTTTATGTTTCCTGTTAATCATTTTTGCTACAACGTGTACTCTCACGGTTCAGTGTGCTCACTCAAGTATAATTGTTGTTCACTGTTTTCATAAATTTAAATTTTGTTTTCTATATTTCCTACTTTTTAGGAGGCAACCCCTACTTCGATGTGTACACAGGCGCTTCGACACGTTTGCTTGCATATTAGCATGTTTGCTGCACATGTAGGATTGTTTGTGTTCTAATCAAATTTTGAGTTTTGCAGGTCTGTATGGTCGGTCCAAGATTAGAAATAGAAACTACTAACTGTTTATTTTGCAGAATGTTGGGCGAAGACTTTCTTTTTCCACTAGTCTAGTTGCCTTTGGTTCATTTCTAGATTAGCACACATTTCATTTTGGGCATTAAAATTTACAAGTGTCTTCTTTAACTTAGCAACACATTTCATTTTCTTAAGGGACAATAAACATCATGTTTGTCATGTTTTGTTTCATTTTGATTGCATGTTTTTATCCTTAGATGGTTTTCCTTCCCGATTTGCCTGGCATCCCGCATAGGCATTGGTGAGAGGGGAACAAACCAAGTGGTATCAAGTTTTAGGCAAGCTCTTCCGAACCACTATAAATAAATGTGTTTGTGATGAAAGTTGCAAACAACGTGTGTTGATCAGTTCATACCGACACTATGTCTCCCCATAAACCCTATAGAGTGTAACCTCTATAGGCTGGGAGACTTCCGTAACCACGGAGTGTAAAGTGTTGCATGTATGGCCACATAAACGAATGCCCTGACTAAGAACTCTTGTGTTTAGAAACCAAAAACCTTCTTGTCATTGGTGCAGGAGGTCGAACCTCTAAAGGCACTCATATTTTTATGACTCTTAGTAGAGATACAAAGTTTGCCATGGGGATTTTTCATGGGAATTGATGCTTGGTTTCCTCAGAGAAGTGAGTGCCGAGGGTGGAGCTAGTGGGGTCAAGTATCTAAGTATCGGCTTTGAGTAAGCATAACAAGGAAACCAAGTGAGATCTATGACTATTGTCCTTGCTAGCCTTAGGAAATATTGTAAAGGTGAATTATTGTCTTTGAGTCACACTTGGCCAATGTGTTTGCTATGCTCGATATTTTCTTGCCAAGAGTAGAGTGATAAACAACCTCCTCACTTTCCACATTGGACAAACATTCCAACATCTAGATTTTCCCACCTTACATAGTCAAAGTCCAAATCTAGTCCACCACATTTTCACCTCATGTTTCACAAGCCTAAGTTGTACAAGCATCCCAAGAAGTCAATCCATCGTCTAGTCAAGAAGAAAAAGCTTACCCAAGCCCAACTCATTAGATGTCAAAAGTTTTGGTATACCAACCGCAAACTCTTGCTCAAACATATGACCTTTTTGTACCGATGTCACGATTATATTCATGGTCATAGCAATGAGTTTGATGCTAGTAAAGAACTAAGAGTACATGCCCTACACCAAGGATCAAGCTTATCTTTCAATACCAACTATCATCAAAATTGGGGTGGTCATATTCCTTCATACAACTTGCCATCCGAACCCATCACTTATTCATTCCTATCCCAAGGATAATCTAGTCATCAATTTCTTTTAGTCATCACTATCATCCTTATTTGATCTTTCATCATTAACATTTTCCAAGGACTTAGCACATCAATCAACCTCATAATCCAAGAAATCAAATCAATCCTTAATTAATCTTTAATCAATCATCCTCCAATCAATCATCCTTCAATCAAACTAGCCTCACTCTAAGGTTTTATGCCTTGTGAAGGTTTATTTAGACCTCATCTTAAATAAATTAATCATTTGGCTTTTGTTCTTGGGAAAGAATCTCCCTCGAGTACTTTTGCCTCATCTTTTGGTTCGATCAAGACCCCAATCCTACGTCTTTATTTTGCTTGGGATTATTAGTCAATCCCTATTAGAAAGAGACTTTGATTATTATCCTAAGGTCTAAATTTTACCCAACTTGGTAGACACCTTGTTTTTGGTTTTCATCAAACATCCCCCACCTAAAATCCTCATCCAAGGACCAAGATTTAATCTTAATTAAATTCTTTCCCTAATCTAAGGACCCCATCAATCATTCTATCCAACTTCATCAAATCCAAATCAAATCAAAATCCAAAATCTGAACTAAGTCCTTTCATCAAACTTTTCTTCCAAACAAATCTTCCCTAAGATTATTCTTGTATGGCCACAACTTGATCTCAAAAGAATAATATGGCCAAACAACAATATGACATACCGAACATTAGTGTCCTATATCAAGACCCTACACAATATCCCATGCAAGGGCAAAATGTACAACCCGACATTCAAGATTCACAACCACAAGTGGACCCTAACATGGTTGATCAAGATTACCTCTCCCCGGAAGTGCAAACATTCTTAGAGGATTCATACAATCAAGAAATGATGGAGAAATTCATCTGACATAACCCTAGTGGTCTCCTAAAGACCCTCATTGAAAATGGATCTCACCTTCCCCCTGATTTTGATAGATCCATTCTTGATCAACAACCATAAGGAGAATTTCCTCCTACTCACATTATTGCACCTATTATTCATCCTCAATCAATAGCGCCCATGGCATCCATACCCGCGGTTTCCATCCAATCTTCTTCCTTCTTGACATCTATACCACTATCCAATCCGATCAAGTCTATTGTCCAACATGCTTCTATGCCATCCTCTTCTACTTGATTACATGTCTCTATTCCACAATCTTCCATTCCTCTCAACAATACCGCTAATTTCATCAATACTTCTCTTCCTCATGTCACAACAATCTGCGGGTTGCCACTAATTGTCACTCAAGTCCCCGTCACATCCATCATCACACCTCATATTATTGCCTCCTCATCTTACCAATATATTAGTGGTGGTGGTATACCTTCCACAACTCACCAAATACTCGAGGAAAACATGGTCCATCATGTCTAAGACCCACAACATGATATAATCAAGGAAATTCAAGACTTGAAAACCATCATAAAAAACATGAAGGAATGGATTAATAAAATAAAACCTTATTAATTTGAGGAATTTTGTCCTTGTCCTTATGATCCTTCGATATCAATTGCACCTTACCCACCAGGGTTTGAGATGCCTAAGTTCACAAAGTATGAGGGTAAGGGGACCCCAGAGACCATGTTCGTGAGTTTCACATCTTATGCCAAGAAGTCTCCTATAGAGACTTATATCTCCATAGATTATTCCCTAAGAGTCTCACAGGAGACGCTCTCACATGGTTCTCATCCCTCCTTAGAGGTTCTATCACCTCCTTTCCAAAATTAGCAGAAAAGTTTGTGGCCCACTATGCTTACAACATTGTCAATGACGTTTCCATGATGGACCTTTCTAACACAAAATAGAGGCCTGGGGAAATTTTCACCAACTTCTTGCAGAGGTGGCGACACCTTATCAAGAAATTCCAGTGGGATATGCCAGAACAACACCAAATTGAATTATTTCAAAAGAATTTGGTACCCAAACTATCAAAACCCTTGACATCTCAGTGCATAAAGTCTTTCCAAAAGTTGACTTACAAGGGCCTAGCTCTTGAACGTGTCTTGTTAGAGGATGGCACTCTAAAGCATTATAAAAAATCAAGTCAGAATATCTCCTCTTATCACAATGATAAACCAAAATTTTGGGATAAAAATAAGAACATAGTCGATGATGGTGTCATTGATACAAACCAGGTCCAGACCGTGGCTGCCCCTCCAAAGTCCACCACCGCTAATTACCAATTCAACACTCAACAAAACAATCAAAATCAATATCAAAGGGCTCCCAACAATGTCTCAGTCTAGGGGTGACTAGCCCGATCTAACAATCAGGCCCCAAGGGAGTATACTCCCCTTGCTAAGCCCATTGAGGTTGTGTTCCAAAAGCTTGTCCAAGCTAGTGTGGTTGTCTTTCCGATAACTCACCCGTTTGATCCTAACCAACCCAAGCCTAAGTGGTATAATGAGAATGAGTATTGTGATTATCATCACATCAATGGGCATGACACACAAAAGTGTATGAAACTAAAGAACTACATAAAAGTTCTCATTGACAAAGGTGATATTGAGGTAGCAACAACAAAATCTGGTAACAATAATGATAAATTGAAGATGTACCAGGAACCCTTCCTGAAATATGACAAAGGAAAGGCCTCATCATCTAATGTTGTGAACTATGATTATACCAATCATATATACGACTTTGACTCCTTGGTGGGTCGTATTGAGCCTTTAGATAACCACATCAATGTCATCACTATCCAAGGAGCTAACCCGCCCCCTTCCCAAAATAGACCTAAGATCACTGTTCAAGGTAGTCTCGCCCCTCCTCAATCGGCAAGCAGACCCAATCCTGCTAAAATAGTCATTCAAGGCATCATACTTCCCACTTCCCACTCTCAAAATGACTACAATGTAACCGCCCGCAGTGGGAGAGTAACAGTCCAAGGGGCTCCCCCTCTACCGAACCCTCCCCCCATGTCATCCACCCGCCGATATGACCTCCTTGACCATCTTGGGAAGACCCCTGCACATATCTCCATCTTAGAGCTCCTCAAGACCTTTGCTTTCCACAAGGAGATCTTGGAACAATCCCTCCTCAAGTCACGTGTCCCCAACAACATCAATGCTGCCCAATTCAAAGCCCTCATTGGAAACATTGCTACCCATCAATACCTTGTTTTCACTTCCAATGATTCTCCCACTGACGATGATCATAATAAACCATTGCATATTGAAGCTCTTATCCATAAACACAAGGTTAAATGCATCTTTATAGAATTTGGATTTGGACTCAACCTTTGTACATACAAGTTGATAAAGCAATTGGGGCTTTCTGAGGACCTAGTTGACACAACAAGATGAATTGAAATCAAAGCCTATGATGATGCAGAAAGGGTTTCCAAAGGAATGATCTCTTTGCCTCTTCAAGTGGGCCCTATCATAGTTGAGACCCCTTGCCAAGTTTTGGATCTTGATCTCCCCTATAACATTATCCTGGTCGCCCATGGATTCATTCCCTTCAAGTCGTTCCCTCCACTTACCACCAATGCCTTAAATTTCCCTTCAATGGCAGATAGATCACTATCAGAGGTGATCCACAACCTTTTCAATATTGCAAACTCTTAGAGGGAAAACATCCATACCATTGCCCATTAAATAGACCTGCTCCACCTCCTCCATCTGATGCATCTAAAGTTGCCTCCACCTCATCTCAAATAGAACCTAAGATTAAGATCATAGATAATGGCTATGGAGAATACAAACTTGAGGATGTTTTATTAATAGGCAATCTCCCCCTATCCCCTAAGTCATTTGGCAAGCCCAAAGAAATAAAAATAAGATGAAAAACCCATTATACAATGTAAGGACACCACCTTCAAGCAATGGGGCTCACTTGATGAGGAGAGTCTTGAGACAGGTGTTTCTTCTTGGTTGTACTATGAAGAGGATGAAGAACCAACAAAGATTCCTAAGAAGATGTATCCAAAAGCATCAGCCATAGTGGATAAGATGGGTTATATAGGATATGATCTGGGGTCCGAAGAAAAAGGAATCAAAGAACCAGTAAATCCCATTTCATACAAGTATAACAGGGGCTTGGGCTACATTCCAGTACCTAAGATCACTATCACTAGTACCCCTTCAAGTCCCTTCTTGGATGTCGAAGATTCTGATGAAGAGGAATTCCACGAAATACCTTTTGAGTATGAAGAGGATATCTTCTTTAACACCCATATCAACACCATCACCCCCATAATCCCTTCCACTCCACATGAGCTACAACTTGTCCACCTTGAGCTTATAGACTGGGACCAATGAGACAAACCCACTTTGGACATGTGTCAATGATAATGCTCTCATGGCTCTCACGACTATGTGCAATTTAGAAGACTGCAATAGATTTCATGTGATTCAATTACATGAGAACAAATACTTGGTAGTCAGGTCAATGCCCTTAGTCGCAAAAAACATAATAAAAAGAAAAGTCATGATTCCTTAGGTGAAAACCTTTCTAAGGCACCTTTGAATGAGGAAAAAGTAAAAATTAAGGGCGTATCTGAATGTTAAAACCTAGATCAGACGTTTGAGGATGAGGGACTTCACCTCCCTACCATTGTTCCTCCACAACAAGATAGGTCAACCTTACTAATAGAAGAAACATACACTATCAATGTGGGCACTGAGGACACCCTAAAGAACATGCTCATTGCTAAGTCCTTGTCGGATCAAGAAAAATAGAATTTTATGAAATTTCTTACAGAAACAAAGATCTAGTTTGCCTGGTCATATGTTGACATGCCAAGCCTTGATCCCAACTTGTTATTCCACAATCTTGTTGTCCGTCCAGATGCAAAACTAGTGAAGCAGAAATTACACAAGATGCATCTGCACATTGCACTTGCAAAAGCAGATTTTTAAAAGATGTTGGATGCTGGATTCATAAAACCAATAAATTATCCTGAATGGGTATCCAATGTTGTACTTTTCGGCAAACCTACTGGGGGCATCGACATTTGCATAGATTTTTGAGATTTGAATAAAGCCTGCCTTGAAGATGGCTTCCCACTCCCCAACATAGACATGATTGTAGATCTCACGACGGGACATGAAATGTTATCACTAATAGATGGATTTTCTGGATATAATCAGAATAGGATTGTAGAGGAAGACCAACACAAAACAACATTTACAACACCATGGGGCACCTTTTGTTATCAAGTCATGCCTTTTGGTCTCAAGAACACTGGAGCCACATACCAACGAGCAATGACAATAATTTTACATAATCTTTTACACAAAATCATGGAGGATTACATGGATGATCTCCTAGGAAAATCCAAGACAAGACATGAGCACATTCCTATCCTAAGTCATATTTTTGAGAGATTGGAAAAATATAAACTGTGCCTAAATCCCAAGAAATGCGTCTTTGGCATCACATCCGAGAAACTATTAGGTTTCATTGTTTCCCTTAGAGGCATAGACATTGGTCCTACAAAGGTGAAAGCTATCATGGAAATGCCTCCCCCAGAGACTCTCAGACAACTATGCAGCCTCCAAGGAAAGCTCCAATCCATCAGACGCTTCATCTCACAGCTCACAGATAAATGTCACCCATTTGCACACCTGCTATGCAAGGATGCCAAATTTAAATGGGACTGCTTGTGTCAAAAGGATTTTGAGAAACTCAAAGGATACCTCGCATCACCTCCAGTTCTTATGCCTCCTATTCTAGGACAACCACTCCTTTTGTACATATCAGCTACCGTAGTGGCATTGGGGGCATTATTGGCACATACATATAATCATGGAAAATAGCATGTTATATACTACATTAGTCACACATTAGTAGGGTATGAGCTCAATTATACCTCTATTGAAAGAGAATTCTTGGAACTCTTCTTTAGTACACAAAAGCTCTGACACTACATGCTTAACAATAAAACAAAATTGATTGCTAAGATCAACCCTCTCAAGTACCTCTTGTCAAAGGCTTCTCTCACTGGCAAAACTGCTAAATGGGTCATGTTACTAAGTGAGTTCAACATCAAATACGTAGATAGAAAAGAAATCAAAGGACAACTGATAGCAGGCCAACTAGTTGATGCTCCACTTCCAGGTGACCACCCTATCCTCATAGAATTCCAAGATGAATTCATTATGACTCTCACTATGTCTTCCACATGGTAGTTATATTTTGTTGGTTCTTACACTTAAAATGGGTCGGGGTAAGGCATATTGTTGATCACACCCCAAGGAGATTTCATTCCTAAATCATACAAGATAGCCTTTGCATGAACCAACAACATTGCAGAATATGAAACACTAATCACCAGACTCCATTTGGCTATCCAATGGAAGATATTGGAATAACATGTCTATGGTGATTCCCAACTTGTCATTGAACAAGTCAATGATGAGTACCAAACAAAAGATGACAAGCTTCTTCCTTATCGAAGTATGGTTGAGGACCTCAAGCAACACTTTACATCAATCAAGTTTGACTAGGTTCCACGCACAAACAATAGAGCTACAAACGCAATGGCCACTATTGGTTCCCTCCTTCAAATGCCAACACACAATCAGAAATGTGAGTTTTTGGTCGAGCAACTATTCATACCAACATATGATCTACCAGAGTCTAAAATGGTGTGTGTACTTATTGGTATCGAATCCCCTTGGTATCAAGAAAATTTTGCCTACCTAAGAGATAACACCATCCCTCCACACTTCACCAAAACCCAACAACAAACCTTTATCCACCATTCTGCCCGTTACACCATCCTTGTAGACACCCTATTAAGAAGGCATTTTTATGGTTCCCTCCTAAGGTGTCTTGACAAACAAGAGGTTGAATGGGCACTACGTGAAGTGCACAAAGGTATTTGTGGGGCTCACTCAAGTGGTCTCACTTTAGCTAAAAAACTCTTGTGAACAAGAGACTACTGGCCTACAATGAAAGAAGATGCATATAATTATGTGAAGAAATTTATCCCTTGTCAAAAGCATGGCGACAAGATTCACGCCCCATCACAAGATCTACAGTCTTTTATTACACCCTGACCCTTCTCGCAGTGGGGGCTCGATCTCATTGAGAAAGTCCACCTCGCATCCTCCAATGGCCATAAATTCATCATCACCACCACTGAATACTTCACCAAGTGGGTGGAGGCCATCCCTCTTACCTTCACCACTGGCAAACAAATATCTAAATTCATACTGAACTATTTGATTTGCCGATATGGAATCCCCAAGGTTATTATCATAGATAATGGCAAACGTTTAAAAAATTAGGATGTTAAAGAGATCTATCAGAATTTTGATATCCAACACTGCTTCTCCTCCCCCTATTACCCGCAAGGTAACAATCAAGCTGAGGCTGCTAATAAAACCTTAATCAAAATACTTAAAAAAGATAGTCAATGAAGCCGACTGCAATTGACACCTCCAACTCCATCCTGCTCTCTGGGCCTACCATACTTCCATCCGCACACCTATAGATGCCACCCCATACTCCCTAGTCTTCGGTTCCGAAGCTATCCTACTCCTTGAGATCGAGATCCCCTCTCTAAGGGTATCCCTATAGAATATCCTCCTTGATGAGGAATATAGAGTCACCGGGCTACAAGAGCTAGAATTGTTGGATGAAAGGCATCTCAAGGCATTAAATCATCTCTGGGTATATCAAAATCGCCTATGCCTGAGCTACAACAAGAAGGTCAAAACCCGAGAATTTGAAGTTGGTGATCTTGTCCTTATGGAAAATTAGAAAAATCTTCAAGAAAGAGAAAAGAAAGGCAATTTTGAGCCTAATTGGCTTGGACCTTATGTAATCACATCAAAGTATGGATCAGGGGCATATCAGTTGGCTACTCTCGAAGGAGATCCCTTGGATGAGCCTATGAACATCATGCACCTGAAGAGATTTTATGCCTAGTCCTAAGAAGGTCGCCAATTGTTCAAAAATAAAAAAATACAAAAAAATACAAAAAAATCAAGAAAAATACCCCCAAAAAAAAGCAAAAAGTAAAAAAATCAATTTGTCCATTGGTGAAAACCACTTTGTGGCACTATGGGTAAGTACCTTGGTGAAAACCTATTTACAAGCATCAAGTTAAATAATCTTTGATCCACCATCTATCAAGCCAGACTCTATCTCTCCTACCCACCCGCCACATATCCATGTTTGCCACTGCATAAACCTTCTACCATGGCCTCCATTACCCTATTTGTTGTCGGTTGTCCCCTTCATTCCCACAAGAATACTATCCCCTGATACACTAAGCCACACTCCACAGAATGATCACCCATATGATGATGAGTCTTTGCCTGAATCATGAATAAGGATCAACCCATTAAACTGAGCTTTCATCCCATCAGACTGAGCTTCCATCCCAATAAATTGAGCTTAATTCCCAGTCCCGAGCTTAAACTTCTTCTTGACTTGTGCATTATTCAAATGCTCATCCACATGTACTCCTTCAAATTTCAGCAGTCAATCGTCATCTTTGCATACAGATGTCCATGTCTTCTACTCTATGGCTTGTTCATATCCATTAGTCACTTATGCCCATCGGGATGCATCCTTCCCCTATCTGACATTATATCAACAAATCCTAAGTCCTACTCTTAGCAAGAGATGTCAGTTGGCCTGGTGCATTTTGTTTGCATGATTTGGTTTGTTTTCTTTGATTTGCATCACTTTGTCCTATGACTATTCCTACCCATGGTTGCCAAGATCAATCTATATCTTGGTATGTTGTGGAAAGGGGCATACTGGGGCATGCTTTTGTGGTATGGTGTGTTTGAAGTTTTTCCTTGTATGAAACGACAACCTTGCATTAGTGTTTATCAATACTTTCATGATTGTGTGCAAGGGATACCTATTTATCTGAGAGTTAGTCAACACCTTGGGTTTTTCATGACATCCTAGTTCCTATAATTAGTGGAGTAGACTACCCTTGGAAATATTAAACTAGGTTGTCTCTCCATATTTTATGCACAACAAATCTCCCTATCTATCTCATATCATTGCATTTTTCTAATCATTTATCCCTTTCACATTTTGGAGAGCTCAATTTATTAACCACACCCCCCCATGTTCTTCTATCCTACCTAAGGTCATTGTATTATGATTGGTATATTCTCAAACAAATTCTACATTGTCCATATGGGTGCATTACTCATTTTTATCTGGTGTATTAATATTTTGTGTGTTACACATCATTTAGCTTGCATGACAAATTTTGATACATTATTCATTTTATTTTGTGTGTTGCACATCATTTAGGTTGCATGTCAAATTTTGTTGCATTATTCATTTTTATTTTGTCTGGTGTGTCCATCACTTAGTTTGCATTTCAAATTTTGTTGCACTATTCATTTTTATTATGATTATCTGTTATGGTGTACATATTCATTATAGATTAATCTATTTAATCAAATTATGCATTCTCAAATTTTAAGTCCACTATAAAAAAAGCAATTAGGCATCATAAGTCTTCAAAATCATCACAAAATCCAAAAATAATATAATATCATGCATCATGTAACAAAATATATACACATCATAAAAATCCAAAAACAAACCCATCCACATAACACATAAGCATCCATCCTGCATCCATCAAAGCTGTCAGTAACATCTCATAAACATATGCATATATAAGTACCCATCCTGCATCACAAATAGGTCATCACAACACATGGATAATCATCATCAATGCATCACATCATCAAACAATAAACAATGTCTGTAATAAAGTACATGCATATATCAACACCACCAAAAATCATATATCATATATATGTCTCTAAAAAATGAGTAACAATCATAGTACAATGGCTGCCTCGAAGGGTCAAAATATAATGTCACATGGAGACTAGCTCTCGCCTCCTGTCTCTCCAACCCCCTCCTCATCCCCTTCTCCTCTAGATGGCTCTACTCCCCCTATCCTCAATGGCCTCATACCTATCAATCCCCCTGTCTATTGGCTCTAAGTTGGGTGCTAGCTATGGGTCTTGTGGGAACATACACTCTCTGTGTACGATGCTTCCCTTTGCTCTGCTGGGACAACTCCATGGTATAACCCTCTATAGTATGCAACCTCTTGCCCTACCCTATCTACCCTCTCACGCTGCTGCATCATATCTGAGTACATCTGACCCAGTCCTGTGGGGACTAACATCTGTTGCGCTGTGTCTCTCTCTCCCCGTAGGTGAGTCACATCTACCTCTACCTTCTAAACCCTGACATGCAGACTCTCTAGCTCCTCATCCTGCTGCTGCAGTGTGCTCTGCAACTCCTCAATGGTGGTCCCTATCCTCGCCTCCTCCAACATCCTCTCTGCCTCATCCCCCTCCCTCTACAGATCCTCTACCTTCTTTTGAGCCATCTATAGGCTCTCTATGAAATCATCAATCTCTCTTTGTAGTCTCCCCACCTCCACCTGCAGACTGTCCTCCCTCATCGTCTCCACCTGCAGCTCATCCTCTAGCGAGTACATTCTTGCCCTAGTGACATTTCACTGCTACACAATCTTATCAAAATCATCCGAAGACACCCTATCACCACCCTCCACACCAACATCCTATGCCTGCACATAAGGGATATCCATGGCCACTACCTCATCTCCTCCCCCCTCTCCCTCCCCTGCCACCTAGCCTATAGTTGTTGCTGCCACCTGTACCTATGTTGGAATAGCTACCTACGACCCTCTCCCTCATACTACTCCTCTCCTCTACCTCATGACACCCCTACCTCCTCTTGCCACAACCCTATCCCCAGGAGAATCCTCCTCCCCTCCAACTATCTCATCCATATTCAACTGCACCTCGTCATCCTCCAACACCCCTGTAATAGTCAATCACACTGGTAGGTGCGCCTCCCACTAGCTCTTGTACCCTCATGTAGTACCTGGATCCTCCCTTACACCCCTCCGCTCATCCCAGACTAGGTAGGCTGCTATCTGAAAACTAGTCCTCCCCTCCAACAGACTCACAATTTGCACCCGCAAGCATACCTCTTGTGTAATCCGTGGGTATAATGGTATATCACCCACTATATCTTGTATCTCTCCAAATAGTCGGGCCACCCTATATGGTGCATAATACTCCATAATATAGACCAACCTACTAAAAAGCCACATCTCCACACCTGCCCAATGCAACTGCTAGTCTCCCCTCCACTGCTCGCTATCCAAAAATGGTCTCTAGGTAAACTGCATCAACTCAAAAAAAATGTGATGCCAAAATCATAGAGCCCCTATTTGGGTATAGTGTAATAGACCCCTGTATCGATCTATATAAGGTTGTCATGGTTGTTTGTCTTATACCCTAAGTGACCAAGTAATTGCAATGTGCTCCCATGCCAATATGTGAAGCAAGGTAACCCCTACCGATAGACTTGCATAATCTCTGTACACAACTAGATGCATGTCGTAATATAGCTATGTGAGCATCGTTGCTCCCCATGCATACTCTGCACAATCGTGTACCATATAGTACACGCACCTGCTCCACCCAATGGGAAATCCATGTCCTCCTAGGTTAGGCATCACTCGTCCACTAAGAAATCCACAGATCATGAGCACCAAATGAGGGATATGCCAGATCTCCATCGCTCTCCCCAGATGCATCCATGTCCTATCCATCATCGACAATGCATCCCACTCGCAAACCCCCTGTAGATAGAAGTCTGCTGTGTCTAGCTTGTACTCAGTAATCACGCTACGAATGGGGATCTTCAATATCCTCCACACATCCAACAATGTCACAGTGGCCTCTCCTAGCGACAGATGGAAGGTATAGGTCCTGCTATCCCACCTCTCCACTAGCACAATCATCATCGTTGTATGCACTCTGATCCTCGACCATCAGCTGATAAAATCCAATCCGATAGCACTTAGAATCTCTAACTCATCTATAGATAACTGCCTATACAATCTCATCATTGCCAACCGGTGCTCTCTTAATCCGAGTGGTCCTAAATCTATCTACATTCAAGCAAACCACTTCATTAACCCTTCTCATTCTTCCTATGTCTACTCTATCCTATGCCTGAAGCACCCAAGCTCCCCACTAAGACAGTTTTTGCACTTTTACTTGTCAAATTCTTTATTTTTCACCTTCCCTGGCACTCGCGTTGATTCATCTAGCGCATGAGCCAAAACCATGGTGCTCGCACTATGCCATAGTCGAGCGCGCTAATGCCCTTTCCCTACCCCTTGACCTATATGCTAACCTTGATTAGCACACGCTTGCACCATGCACATCTATCCCACCCCAAACCCCCTTTCGACCCCAAATCCCTGTGTGCACTGACACTATTCACCAACACGCGCTAACCTAGGGGCACGCACGCTGAAACAATGATCAAAGCATTTGCCCCGCTAGAATTTTGGCCTAATTCTAGCCTCCAAATTCTACCCTAAATCTACCAAATCATAAGGTGGGCCCAAGGGACTATAACTGGCTAGTCTCGCATGCTGGCGTACTCTCTCTGCGTGATGCTCGTGTGTTGGAATGTGGTCCATCTCTCCTTCTTCTCTCTAGGCTCTGATTTTCTCCAATAGCTATGCATGACAATGACCCTTCATTGGGCCCTATGTGGCTTATATGGCCCCCCCTAGCAGGCCCGCTCCTTTGTCTCTCCCCTTCTTCTATTGCGCATTCATCCATTATTCTTTTATTTCACATTTGTTCATTATTTTCTCTCTATTTCTTTCTTTCTTCTTTTCGATATTTTTTCACAATTTTTTTCAAAAAATCCAAAAAATTCTCAAGGGGGCATTCACCGCCCGTGCTTTACGCCAGGGCATCCTCTTTCTTCTATCTTTTACCCATCACCAATTTTTGCTACTTCGTCAAAGAGGGGAAAAATGTAGACACTTAAATTAATTATTTTAATTAATTTAAACCTCCTACATAATTAATTAATTTAATTGTGTTAATCTTTATTCTTCTCAATATTAATTAAATTTAATCTAATTAATATTGTCACTATAGTCTAGTGATTGATTTATTTAATAAATCAATTTTCCCTTTCTTCCTCTAAAGTACTCAAAAATTAATTCTTCTTAATCCCCCTTTTAATTAATTAATTAATCTAGGCGATTCTTACAAATCACTTTGTCCTAATCCATCATTAGTCTTAATCAATTCTTCTAGAAACTCCCTCAATCTTTCTTAGCATTATTCTTCACCTTTTAATTCCCCCCACTCGTTGTCTCTCCTAGTCAAATTCTTCTACAAATCCCATTTGCTCCTAATCTTCACCTAATTCTTCTAAATAGTCCCCCTAATCCCTCATTAGTGCCTAATCTCCATGATTAGACACAAAAGTCAACCATAACCATTTATGGCTAAATCCTCTTTGTCCCCCTTCTCACCTTCCACCTTAAATGCCCCCTTTTTGGGTGAATGTGAGATTTTCAAAATCTCACATTCTCCCATGCTTCTCATCTTCCCAAGGAATTTTAAAATTCCTTTTCCCTTTTCCAATACCAATGCACACAATATCTTGTGAATTTTTAATTCCTTGTGCATCCCCCAAGGAAATTTTAATTCCTTTTATTCCTCCTAGGTGCATTGGGAACTCTTCCCCATGTACCTTGAGGAGGGTGGAGACAAGAAATGCCTGTATGGCAAATCTCTTGGTCTCCAACCCCCTTGTCATTTCATTGTGTTGGCAGTGGGCTAGTGTCCCTCGTGGAGATTTGCGACATGGTTTAACAGCCTCCTATGGATTCTATAAGTCTAGTGGTTGTATCAGGCATTGACAAGTCGGTCTTTTGGTGCAATGACAACCCTAGCTTGTAACAAGTGGTATCAGAGCTTGGTCACAAGTTCGAATCACACAGGCAGCGACAAGTGACTCTGGGAGGGGGATTGTTGGCAATGGGCCAGCGTCCCTCGTGGAGATTCGCGACATGGTTTAACAACCTCCTGTAGATTCTATGTCTAGTGGTTGTATCAGGCATTGAGAGGTCGATCTTTTGGTACAATGACAACCCTAGCTTGTAACACATTGTCCATTGATCCATGTGATCTCTTCCTTTCAATCCTAGCCCTCCATTGCTTTTCAATCTTGGCTGTCCATTTTCCTCCATCCAACTCTATAAATTGGGGTCTCCATCCCCTTATTTGACATCTCGAATCTAAGTAATCTTATGCTGCTAGTTTGAGGTTATCCATCCATCAATAGAATCCACATCATAGCCATATTTACATCCATAATCCATCTTTGAGCACTTATCCTTCATCCATAACTATCCCTTGTTCTGCAATTTGGAGAGCCACCCACATTCCAATATTGGACCAATAAAAACAAGTCAAGGAGGGGTGCATTCTTGGATTCAACACGAGTCCAAATGGGAGGAACAAGAGAGACTTCTCACTTAAAAAGTATAATAGTGTTGGTTTTATGCATTTTATTTGGTTTCTCATATCGTTTGAGTTTAAGTTAACCTACTAACCTTGCATGGTGTTTTCCCTTGGTTGAAATAGCAATCCCAAGTGGTGAACTAAAACATTCGACTACCACTGGACTATTTACTTCAAAGCCTTCTTCTAATAAACAAGAAATATGAGGTTATTTCTTCTTTAGATTACCTTCTTCAGTATCCATCTTTAAATTTGCAGCAATCTCGTAGGAAAGTACAAAATTAGAACAACGTACCTCCGAGTGTGAATTTCAAAGATGGATTCTATATGAATCACATACTACAAAATCTTATATATTACCAGAGTATCTTGGGTTGTCCATTTCAGCACTTAGCTCTGCCACAAGGTTCATCATTCTTTGCACTTCATCTTTTGCAATGACTTGAATATAACCTTGACCTTCAACTTAGAAGGCTTGGGGATTCTCGTCTTCTTGCACGAAATCAACTCCATTAATTTCTTGGATGGGATCAACAAAAGTAGAGAAATCAACATTAGGCATTTTATCTTTAAATTCATAAACCTTAGAAAATTGAGAATATGAGACTTCTCCTGAAAGTCCATTTGAATGTATAAAATCAAATTGGTGGAAACACTCCCCGATTTCCCATTGTTGGATTTGTATAGGTATATCAACATGTGACTTTCTTTTGGAAGTATGCTCTTGATCAACTTGACCTTCACCACCCTCAACCTCATCATCAACATTTTGCTACAACAAATGGTTAGTTGCATACAACAAATCAATTTCATCAACATTCATTGCATTGGCTGGTTTATTTTCATGGTCAAGGTAAATCTGATTTAGGCATTCATCAAGGAATTTCTGATTTAGATTCATCTCTTTGTTTGTGTTAAAATCTTGATCCACCAACTCATCATTGGAATACAATATCATCCAACCTCATCAAGGAATATGTCGTCTTCCTTCTCATCATTGTAATTCCACTTATTTGAATCATCTTGGCCTTGGAATTCAAGTGAAAAACTTTTGTTATCACCATCTACGTAGTTGATTTCAAACTTATTACTCTTATCAACACAAATGTAGTTATCATTCACTTTTTCAATTTCACAATCTTTTGCAAGATCAGTCCCATTACTCACAAAATTAATACATATATCAACGTTGTCGCTTTCAAAACTAGTGGGACTTTCATTCCTTACTCCAATCATATCAAGATTAATCATCAACTCAGCTTTTTTATTCAACAAATCTGAACACCAATGAATATTGTTTTTTACATGGTGAATTTAATTCAACATCTCTCTCATGTTCATTGATAAAGGAAGGCATAAACACCACCCTACCAGCTTCATCTATACTTGTCATAAGTTCTCCATCATGCTAGCTTTGATCAAGAAAATTGCCTTTATGAGTGAATGGTTGTGAATCCTCTTGTGCCTTAAGTGGTAGGAGTTTTTCTATCAACTCATTTGTCGACTCGAGGTCCCAATGATCTTCCAGGGAAGTGAATATATCCTCAAGTTTAATCATGTGTTTCAAATATCTATCCAATCTCTCAAGGAAAACACAGCAATTAATCTCATAATGTTTGTTTGTGTAGTGTATTCTACATCCATCTACCCATGCAAAATCCCCCAAAGACTTAGAGACACCCAAATCTCTCAACCTTTCATCCAAATGTTTATGCGCAGGTGTAGTATCCAACCATAAGCCATAATTTTGCACACCTTCATCATGCGGTTGATCATCATGGAATTCACCTTGACAATGCATATGAAACCTTCCACTTGTTGATTCTTCATTATGGAAGTGTTGGGGCAATGTTGTGGAAACTTCAACTTCTCCCAAATCTCTGCCAAAAGTGGTTGTTGAATCACCTCCAAATCTGATTTTCTGTTTGTAATCAGAATTTGCAGCCACTACTTCTTTATTTTCAAACAACCGGTTCATGTGGCATGACTAATCATTGACTTTTGTAGCTACAACTTCATTATAATCTGTTGTTCTTCTTCCCGAATCATGACCAAATAAAGAAGTTGCAGCCATACAAACTTCATTAGTAGAGTAGCATTTTCATTCATATTTGAGAGTTGTATTTGTTTATTACAACTAGGCTGATCTATCGTGTTATTTGAAGTCATAGTAGACAGATTTGGGGCATTGTAGCTTTTGAATGCTTGTTGTTGGATAGGTGTGGTGTATGCACGAGCACAAGTTTGTACACATGAACAACCTCCTAACACAATTTCATTAAAATGGTAAAAAATATTATTCACAATGTCATACCCAGATTGTGCTAAGATTAAGGCTATTCCAAGTGTATGATGTACATCATTGACTTCACCAAAACTTTTAATCTTTTTTGCAAACATAGTACCAATGCCACAAAAGTAATGACCTTTCAAAAATCTTGCATCTATTACTCTACTTGTAAATTGAACTCTTTGATACATAAGCAAGAATCTATGATTGAATTGAGAAATTGATTCACCAAATACTCTTTTCACATTTACAAATTGAATTAGTGCATCTTCCAATCTTGTGAAAGGATCGAACCGACTTAAGAAAAGGAATTCAAATTCATTCCATGAACAAATCAAGCTAGGAGAAAGACTTGCATACCATTGTGATGCCGATCCTTGAAGAGTTTGAACAAACAAATTGCAAATAACATCCTCCGGTGTGCTTCGAAGAAAGACTACTTGATGTTTGAAAATATTGACATGGTTTGAAGCACTTTGTCCATTTTTCAGGAAAGAACATAGGAAGCCCATTATGCACATGATGAAGAATTGTATGAACAATCTTGGGTATGCACAATGGGCTACCCATTTGAGTTCAACTTTTCCAAGGTCTAACTCACTCTAAATTAAGCAAATAATTTAGAAATCATTACATGGCCATCCTTCTAGTGCCAATTTCTGTTGACGAGTGTTTTGACACACTCACCAACAGTCAGGTAGTTTATGTTAATACTCACCACCTCTCCTAAAAAGAAATCAATCTCGAAAGACTAATTACTCCAAGGTCTCTATAGTCGGGTCACGAAGGTGTTAGGTCACTTAGTAGCTGATGCGATCGTACCTATTAAGGGGCCTGCTGGTTGAAACAAAACAAACAAAATCCTTTTTTTTGTATTTTCTGATTTTCACCTTCTCAAAAATAAACAACAAAAGATAGATCAGGGGAACAAGGAAATAACAATGAAATTGATGCAATAACAACTGAATGATCCACACGGTTAGAATTTTGTAATCGAAATATTATCAATTCCACTAAATCAACATTCAAATGACGAACTCCAAAAAATATATAAACTCAGACAACTTACACACCAACAAAAATGAACATCACCCAACCGATAATCGCCCTATCAATTTAATCCTCATATACCATTTACATGTGCAATATGATTCATAAAATAATAAACCATCCAAAAGAACTAGTTGTTGATTCAGACAATATAAGTTACTAGATCATGAAGAAAACAAACATATACAACACACAAGTAGATCAAACAATCCACAAGCTGCTTTTTGTATTAAACTTCAAAGAGTATCACAAAATCTTCTAAACTTATAAAAAATCTACAAAAAATCTCTAATGGAATCTCTAAAATGGACCTCAAATCATAAATTCACGGACCTGTACAATGACATAAATACTCCAATTTATAGGGTTTTTTCCCTACATCCTAAGGAAGGTATCATGCCTAAATTAAGGATTACAAAAAACATGGAGTCACACTTGATATGCAAGTCTCTTCCTTTGAACTCTAGTTAAGTACCACTAAATTGGTACTCAAGGTTTACTTCCAAAATGATGCTCTGGAAGCAAGTATTTCGTAACATGCATAAATCTCACCTAAAAAGGAAGTGTGAGTTACAATGTCGGTTGAAGGCCTAGTTGTAGTAGTGGTGATGGTAATCCAGCATGCAAAAATATCATTACAAAATGATGGGAGCCACAATTGACATGCAAGTCGCTGCTTGTGAGCTCCACTTAATTGTTACAAAACTAGCACTCACCACTGACTTCCGTGACGCTGCTCTAGAGGTAGGTATTTTGTAACATGCAAAAATAATGCCCAAAAAGAAAGTGTGACATCTAGTATCAATTGAAGCTATAGTAGTTGTGGTGGTGGCACTGCTTCAACATGCATTTTGCTTTTTCTAACTGCATGTTTGTCCTTTATTCTGTTGGCTTGATGATGATTTTTATAATGGATGAGTTCATGTGTTGTCATTGATGGCACATGTATGCATACACATATGTTCACATTGTCATAGTCATCTTAGTTAAGACAAACTGGTACTACTCCTAAGTGTTAATACTGCAAACCGATATTATTTTCATAGAGAAGCCCAATCGGTTTTGAAGGTGTCTAACCGGTATATGTAGGAATGTCATGACACCAGCTTGGAGATACTGTAGAGATCAACAAGGAAGTAAATGGAGGACAATCGGTCTATGAGTTGGAAGAGGTTTTGGTCTATGAGTTGGAAGAGGTTAACTCTTAATCCGTATTGGTGTTCCAACTGGTTTCACTGATTGTGTGATGAGTTATCACCGGTCGTGATGGGTTATCCCTAACTGACATATTTGGCAGCAATATGTGATGTGTTATGTTATATTGTCGAGATACATTGTACCTAGGAAATTGTGATGAGGTTCCTGAGCTGACATGAAATCTAATGTCTATATAATGACATTGTGATGAACTATTTTCATGATGTGAGATACAAGTGATAAGTTGTTGTGATTTACTGAAGGCGTTGCAGAGTATGTTGGTGATGCAGTTTTGAGTGAGCAGAAGAGGATCTATTCAAGCAAGATATGCTATTTATAGATCATTCCACTTGTTGTTTTCTAATCACTACAACAATTAAATCCCCTAACTGGGTAAGCTGTAACAAGCTTCATTGTACAAATCATCTAGCTAGGTGATCCATTAGTTTGGGTTTGAAATCCTCTACCAATGTTACTCCTAATAGGGTACTACCTTTAACAGGGTGTCGCTCCTAATAGAGATTTGGGATCTTTAACAGGATTCGCTCCTAGCAGAGCACTTTTGTAGACTTTAACTGGTCAATTACCTATTACATCAAATAGTTAACTTGTGAGTCCCATCTCACTGTGGTTTTTCCTAGTTGGGTTTTTCACATATAAACACTTGTTTTATGGTGGATGTTTTACTTGTTGTGGATGTTTGAATATCATTTTGGATTGCATGCATAGTTCTAAGTAAATTGGTTAACTATCTTTACCGGTCTGTGTTCAAAGTGGTATTGATTTTGCAGTCAGTGATTCACCCCCCCTCTTAGTGCTTTATAAGTCTATCAATTGGTATCAGAGCCTAACTTCCTTAAGGCTTAATCACTTGGAAGGAAACCCTAAAGCCACCATGTGGGATATGAGCTATTTAGAGATGGCTAGAGTGCTTGATGCAACCAAGGAAGAGCTTTAAACTATGAGGGTCAGATTTAAAGCTTCACAAGTTAAAAGGAGAGAGCTAACTGAGAAACTATTGGAGATCTCTGACAATAGTTCTTCAGACGAGGCCAACATTGATGCATTGGCTGAAGAAGTTGAAAAAATGAATGGTGAAAAGCTAAATCTAAGGAGAGAACTTGAAGCCCTAACAATCCACATGAGCCAATAACTTCAAGCAAGGAGGGCAGCTAAAGACCTAATCAAAGAGAGATATCATGAGATTGCTAAGATCAAACAGGAGAATGCAACTTTGCATGAACATTGGCATGAGGAGAAGGAAGAGAAAGAAGCTTTGCAACTAGATCTTGAAATGACAATATCTCTAAGAGAGACTGACAAAACATGATGGAGATCTTACTAGAGTGCTCATTGAGGCTAATGGGAAGCTTGAAAATTTCAATAAGAGTTCTTCTATGCTGGATGAGCAGATCCAATCTCAGAGGGTGAAAGGTGACACATCTGGACTAGGTTTCAATACATCTGATAAAGGAGAATCTTTCAGTACCAAGAGCAACATGCACAAAGGTAAAATTGCTCCTAAGGCTAACAAGCCTTCCGGTAAGAAAGATTTCAAACCTGTTTTCTTTATCTATCACAAACCTAGACATACTGCTAATGTGTGTAGAAGCAGACCTAATGAGAACAAAGGCTATAATGCAAATGCTAGGTATGTATCTAGAAGATTTGAAGGTCATTGTTTCACATGCAACATTTATGGACATAGATCAGTTGAATGTAGATATGGAGCAAACAATTCGACACTTCACATGAATCCAAGACCTAATGGTGACTGGAGAAGAACCTATGAGAACTGGGGAAACATGAACTAGTAGAAACCCTATGCCATCCAGTTTAGTCCATATTGTTACCTTATCATTCGTCACTCATAACAAGAGTGAGTTGCCTTGCAAAATTTTTACTTGAGTCATTTTCTCCCTCTTTTTCTAGAATCTTGTTAAAAGTTCGTTGGTTCAATCCCTAATTCTCCTGTAAATTATTTCTAAATACTTAGCATTATGTTTTAATGGTCGGTTTGAACCTCATGATCCCCTTGAACCATCCTGAAAAGAGTTCATAGTGTTCATTTAGGTACTGTAGGTTCTAAGTTATGTCTAAGACATTTTTAGGCTAACATTCATATCAAGTGTTTTGCAGCAGCTCTATTTCACGGTCATGGATGATGTTTCATATACTCTTTCTCCAGACTGTGAACCATTTTAACCTAGTTCAAATAGTTCAGTGATGTTCAAAATGTTCGATGAAATTCAGAGGTTCAATGCACAATCAAAATGGAAAGGAAAAGAAATCAATGAAGCATATGGGTGCAGTTTGTGTTTTTGAACCTTGCAGGCTCAAGGTTCAAGGTTCAAGCTCTGCAGGTATGATAGAGTTCAAGTAGTTCAACTATTCCCTAGGTACAGATGTTTCGACAGGGCCAAGTTCAAAAGTTGTCACGATAAGACAACTCAAATACTTCAGATGGATTTAAATCCCATATAAATTATCATTGTTCATCTTGGCTATATCTATAATTATCAGAATCTATAGAAGGTAGATTCTAATTTCAAAGAAATCAGTGTGTTTGAGAGCAGAAGATGTGAAAATCACTAAGAACATTATTTTGACAAGTCTGATTTTATGACAGTCATATAAAATCACACATAGTAGAACATATCTTTTTACTCAAACATTATTTTTGAAATCTCTTTGGTCAAAATGCAGAAAACTAGGTTACGAGCAACATATCCAAAATTGAGTAAGATCCAATGGTGCAAACAAAAGTTACAGCCCCCGCACTGAGACAGATTTTGACTGTCATAAATATTTTCAGTCCGCCCAGCATAAAGAATATTTTCATTTTGGGATAAAATATTCAAGTGCCACCTATCCAAATATTCTTATAAACTTTAGAGAATTATATTTCTAATGTTTATAAATATTTGATGCTATAAATAAGATTAATGGGGAAAGTGAAAAGCATAAGTTAAAAGGTTTTTCAAGATTCAATTATAAAACTGAATAAAGATCTCATGTAGCTATTTATTGTGAAAGGATTGAAGGAGGTGGGGTTCTTCTTCTTTTCTTTTCTTCCAGTAGCCTGTGGGTGAGGGGGAGTAGATTTTTATTTGTAAGGGAGGAGTTGAAGCTTTTCTAAGCAATGTTTTGTACAAAAAATATCAATCTTTGAGTTGATTTCCAGACATGAATAGAATGCAGATGATATCTTCAATCTTTGTGTTGTTGATATTCTTCTCATGACTATAGCTGGACTTTGAGCCTTTGCAGTTATTTATTAATGTCTTTTATGCTATAATTGATTGTGTATGTGGATTTATTAGAAGACTACGTGCTTGAAAGTAAGCCATATTGGAGCAACAACATTCTCTGTTAGTTTTTAGTCCAAATGTTATCCATAAGTGCAGACAATTAAACTTTGATTTAATGGTCTTCATTTATATCTGTTTTGAAAATATTTGGCATTCATTTTCATGACTATGGATGAATGTTATTTTCCTTTATTGCTTTCTAGTTAAAAGCATATCAGCAATTTAATTCCTTGTAAATCTTCTAAGAGGGAGTTGTACCTCTCAATTCAGAGGAAGATTATCACTTCAATGATAATCTATCCAATTGTTAGTTCTTTTTCTCCTTCATTCTGGGCATTTTGAGTTTATTTGTATAGTTATTTTAGAAGGACAAATTTGTTCACTAACACATATGAAATGGAAAAGGAAAAAAATGTGATTTGCACCATTTGGAATAATTATGGTCATGTGGCTATGAACTATAGAAGGAGAACTGAAAGAGGTAATGCATGACCTTGGAGATCATCTGGGATGGCTTGCTATCATTGTCACAAACCGGGACACATGGCAAAGTTCTGTAGAACCAAGAAGAACAAACTGGTCAACCACTTTGAAGATCATAAATGTAAGAAGAAAGTCGATGTTGAGGAAACTAGAGCATAGATGAACAAAATCTAGAAGAAGAAGAGTGAGACAAGCCTGCAAAAGAATCTAACCCTTCACCTCATGTGGAGAATCCTGCACCAATGAATTAAAATTTTCAACAAGCCTAAGGGGAGCGTAGCAGTAAATCTACTTCCAGACCCCTTGAAGAATGTGTGGTAAGAGAGTTTTGCATTTTGAGTTATTTTGTGAGAATTCTTGATATCATTGTCTATCAGTTTTCTATATGATTACAAACTGGTTATATACCTATTGGTATAAGTGAGTTTTGTTAAGCGGTATATTAGGGTTTGTTACCCTATCGATTGAGAAATTAATGCAGTGGGTAAGTTTATAAAAGCGAGTTTTACTATGTTAGTTTTACCCTACTTGCATTCGAAGAAGAGAATTGTTAGTTGATTGTAAACGGATTTGTGTCGTGGATCAAAAGTTGAATCGGATTCGAAGATTAGAGAAGGAAAAATGAGTGTGCATTCAAGAGATGAATCGAAAACCTTGCCAACGTGAAGAGAATAAGGTATTCTTTTGTTAATCTCTCTCAAATAAAGTTTATCCAGAATGACATCGTCATCTAAGAAAGCAGAGAGACTTATGATTACTACTGAACCTATGGAGTCTATGGATTCAGACAAAATAGTATCATACAATGCATTGTCTCAAGTTACTAATGGTGTTATGATTAAAGATGATTTATCCAGTTATATTGATTGTAAAATTGAGGATCTAGGATCACTATCAATCTATTCACAACTCCAATCTTTGTGTGATAAAAGAGGGAAAATGAAACCCGAGTTCATTAGGGTTTGTGAAAAAGGTTTTCATAATGCGGCATATTTTCTTGAATATTTTGAAGAAGAGCATGTTAGGATAATTCTTAGTCGTGTGCATGGAGAGAATATGTATCTTGACAGGTCGCACACAATCACGAAGGAAGCAATTCATGCAATGACTGGTTTTTGTCAAATCAGTGAAGTACCAAAATTGAGGAAAATTTCAAAAGAGACTATGATTGTACTAACTCACACCACCACTGACGGTCATGCATTTTCGGTCAACAACATTGCAGATCAAATAGTCAGATTTACAACTATGGTCATTGGTTAAAGGATATTTTATTCCAGCAGGATGAACAATGTGTCATCTATTGTTGTGCATGCAACTTACAAGATGATTACAGAGAATGCAAATTATGACTTATGCGAGGCAATAACGAGCCAATTGATGTTAAAACTAAAATCAATTAAGAAAGACAATAGTCAAAAGTTCAAATATGGTCAACTGTTGATTGGTCTATTCTTCTATTTTCAGAATTTCCTACCGAGAATTGGTGACATTCAATGGTTGAAAGACATACCGGTAACAACTCAAATCAATAAAAACATTAAGGTTGTAAAGAACAGATTTCCTGTTGCTATGAAAGATATTTTAATGAGTTCCAAAAGAAGATGAGCATGAGATTAAGGCTACCTGAAGATGTGGTGAAACACTTTGCAAAAGACATCTGTTTCACAGTTACCACAAACTTTTTCCTTATGGAGGCTGTTGAACCTAGGGAAGATGAGATGGAAGAAATGATTTATGAAGTCAACTATGACTTATTAATCGGTTATGCCAACAACCTTTTGGCATCTCCCAATGATAAGAAGAAGAAAAGACTGGGAACTTACCAGGAATGGAGTGCACTTGCTCAACCCAGTAGTGCCAAAGAGAAGAAGAAAGTTGAGCAAGCACCTTTAGTGACCACCGGTACAAGGGTGACAAGAAGTGTTCAAGTAAAAAAGGAATCAACACCCAAAGTATATGCTAAGAAGAAGACTGCAAAGAAGAATAGAGGTAGGAAACTCATTCTTCAAGAAGAATTTGAGGATATCGACACTAAAGAGGAACCAAAGAAAATGAAAGTGACTAGTAAGAAAGCCAAACCAGTGGGAGACATTTCAAAGAAAAGTACTCCTATTAATGTTACATCATACAAACCTATGACTGATTTTGAGAGGACATTAAAAAAATTAGGGAGGAAACAGTTTGATAATGTGAAAGAGTGCTTTGATTCATTTGATGAAGAATAGAATCAACAAATTGTTCAAGAGGTAATCAACCACTTGTGTCAATACAATCAGCCTCAAGATATTGAAAAGGATATTTCTGATTCTTTGTATTCTATTCTTGCAAATAAGTGGAAAATGGTTGTAGAACAAGATCAAGAAATTATTGATAGAGTCTTCATTCAATATTTTCCTGAGTTACCTAGAGATAAATTATTAGAATTGCTTGATAATTTTAAAGGACAGTTTCATTCCAAATCAAGAATATTGAAGTTATTGATTGGAAAGGTTCAATCTGTTGAAGTTGATACTCACCGGATAGCTAAAAATATTCAAAGGATGCATGAGCAAATGAAGTCTCATAAAAATGATCAAATAGAGATTGGAGATCAACCAGAGCTAGATGAGGAAGAGATTATTACACCAGATGTTGTCTATCTTATTAAGAATAAGGATGACACTACTTCTCCACTAGTTATTTTCTTTGTAGATGATTATGAAGAAATCTAGGACACTATTGATACAACTGGTAATATCTTTGAACCAGTTAAGGAACCTTTACAACAACCAGACATTATTGTTACACATAAAGCAACTAAAACACTTGTCATTGCACCTAGTGTGGATATTCAACCACCACTAGAAAAGGAACACCAAGTGGAAAATTAACCGCCATCGGTTACTACAGATACACAGGAGAAACATACAGAGGCAGAAAAAGAGAAACCAAAGAAAGAGGTTGAAGTGAAGAAGGAAGAAGTGAAAGAGAAAATAGAGGAGAAGATAGCAGAGAAAATAGATGATAAGGAAAAAGAAAAGGTAAAGCAACAAACTAAAGATGAGGATGAATCAATAAGCATCAAAGGACCTATAGATATAGATAATATGAGTGCATCTGAACTCATGGAGATTGCTATAGTAATGCAATCTAGAGATCAAAAGAAAAGATTGAAAGAGCAGAGAAAAGAAGCAAAAACAATTCAAACTGCTATTGATATTCTGTCAAGTCTCCTACTAGAGACTGACACTGGCAAATTGACTACCCCTATCGATAAGGTTGGCCAGTTGGTTACTGATGCATCTAACCAAATGAAGTCCCTTGAAGAAGTTGCTCAGACTTTATCTAACAAGAATTATAGAAAGAAGAGGGGAGAGCAACTTATGACGAATATTGATACAAGGAAGATTGCTTTATCTCCGAATAAAGATCTTTTTAAGACTGTTGTCGAAACTAGAGGAAGGATACTGGCCCATACATCTAATGTTTAATTTTTCTATCCTGATTTGAAGAAGAGGTAAGAAGAGACATAACAAGAACTGGAGAGGATATGTACTACTTACATACCTTTATAGGATTCAACCTCAGCTTTTGGCAAATCAGTTGATGATTTGCAACATTAGTTAGATGTTTATGATTGTGAACATGCTAAGAGACTCTGATCCTTGAAAGAACTAAAGAACCAGTTGAGACCTAAAGTGGACATCTTACAACGGGCATACAAGAATGCAAAAGCAGTTTTGGCGACTCCAGAGATGAGCACAATGGATGCAATGGAGGAATTCGCTGCACAAGTTATGACAACCATTGAGATCACTGAAACATTATTGGAAACATGGGATAATAATTTTACTCAGATGAAGATTATTTTCAGTGACATTTTCTTGAAAATTGCAGTGAACACTCCTTGAAAAAACTCCTATATTTTTGTGTATGTAGTTTTTGATGCAAATTTTGATATAATATATATGTATTTTACTTTTTAATTTGGCATTGTTGTCAAAGGGGGAGTAGAAATATGTATGTGTTGTAAAATTTTTGTATGTATTATTAAGGGGGAGTAGAAATATATTTGTACAATTTTTTAAGCACACTTAGTTGTAAAGTTGTAAAATTTTCTAAGTGTTGTCATCAATACCAAAGAGGGAGATTGTTGGCTTGATGATGATTTTTGTAATGGATGACTTCATGTGTTGTCATTGATGGTACATGTATGCACACACACATGTTCACATTGTCATAGTCATCTTAGTTAAGACAAACCGGTACTACTCCTAAGTCTTAGTAATGTAAATTGATATTATTTGCATAGAGAAGTCCAATCAATTTTGAAGCTGTCTAACCGGTATATGTAGACAACCAATATATGTAGGAATGTCATGACACCAACTTGAAGATACTGTAGAGTTCAACAAGGAATTAAATGGAGGACAATCGGTCTATGAGTTGGAAGAGGTTAACTCTTAATCGGTATCAGTGCTCCAACCAGTTTCATTGATTATGTGATAGTTATCACCAGTCATGATGAGTTATCCATAACCAATAGATTTGGTGGCAATCTATGATGTGTTATGTTAGATTGTCTAGATACACTGCACCTAGGAAATTGTGACAAGGTTCTTGAGCCGACATGAAATCTAATGGCTATATAATGACATTGTGAAGAACTATTTTCATGATGCGAGATACAAGTGATAAGTTGTTGCGATTTACTGAAGGCATTGCAGAGTATGTCGATGATGTAGTTTTGAGTGAGCAGAAGAGGATCTATTGAAGCAAGATGTGCTATTTCTAGATCATTCCATTTGTTGTTTTCTAATCACTACAACAATTAAATCCTCTAATCGAGTAAGCTCTAAAAAGATTCATTGTACAAATCCTCTAACCAGGTGATCCATTAGTTTGGGTTTGAAATCCTCTATTGAGGTTACTCCTAATAGGGTACTACCTTTAGCAAGGTATAGCTCCTAACAGATCTTTGGCATCTTTAACAGGATTCGCTCCTAGCAGAGCACTTTTGTAGACCTTAACTGGTTAGTTACCTATTACTGCAGATAGTTAACTTGTGAGTCCCATCTCACCATGGTGTTTCCCAGTTGGGTTTTCCATGTATAAAAACTTGTGCTATGGTGGTTGTTTTACTTGTTGTTAATGCTTTACTATCATTTTGGATTACATGCATAGTTTTAAGTAAACTGGTTAACTATCTTTACCGGTTTGTGTTTAAAGTGGTATTGTTTTTGTTGTCACTGATTCATCCCCTCCTCTCAGTGCTTTATAAGTCTATCATATTCCTCTTGTAGTTCTGGTAGTTGCTATTGAAACATTATATGGAAGCGGTTGGTGGCTCAACAATATACTCTATTCTGAATTTAAAAATTCTGAGAAACTCCTCCATACTCTCTAGTATTCTTTCGGGATGAGGTGGAAGGTTCCATAAGTCTAATTCAACTATTACAAAATTAGCACTCACTGTTCACTTTTGTAATGGTCCTCCCAAGCCAGGTATTTCGTAACATGCAACACAAGATACATGATCAACTTCATCATATTAGCAAAATCATAAGGGACTCTAAAATTTTGGGATTTCAAGGTTTCGGGGTTCATTATTGATGATTTCAGGATTTCGGGATCCATTATTGAGGATTTTGGGATTTCAAGGTTTTGGGGTTCATTATTGATGATTTTAGGATTTTGGGGTTCCGGGGTCCATTATTGAGGATTTCGGGATTTCGGAGTTCCAGGGTTCCGAGGTTTATTATTGAGGACTTCAAGATTTCAGGGTTCCAAGGTTCATTATTAATGATTTTGGGAATCCAAGAAATAAGGCCAACAACCTACAGATCGATAAAAGTCAATTTTATTGAAAGCATGAAATCTAACTCTAAACCCTAAACTATAAAAAATAGGAAACACAAAAAATGAGAAAACAGGTACAAGGAAATGGAAGACCAACCCGATAGAGGAAGGATGAGAGAAACATGAACAAGCAATGACAAGACAACAACTATGACCAAGGAGAAGACACACAATGAATACTTAAGGGTTTCGGGGTTCCACAAGTAACTGTCACGAAACTAGTGCTCACCGCTCACTTCCATGATAGTGCCCCAGAGAGGTATTTCGTAACATGCAAAAATGATACAAAATAGAAACAACACCCAAGGTTTCAAAGTTCAAATAAAAAGGAGACATGAAAAAAATAGAGAGAAACAAAAAGGGGCCCCCCATGTTGAGAAAGGAAAAGTTGGGGTGTGTTATGCATGGTATAACAACTACCACAAAGCTCTTTTCAAGGTTGCATAGTAATTCTTTAAAGAGTGTGGTTCTGCCCTCTTTAATTCCTCTGTAAGACTATTCCATCTTCTTGCTATGTGGCCCAGAGCTGACTGTGCCTCAGAGGACCTCATTTCTTCAAACTCCTTGTATGGCTCTTGCCTTAGAGACAACATTTTGGGTCTATAGTAAGGATTATACAACACTCTCTGCCAATCATAATAAAGTTTCCTGGGATTATCACTCTCTGCTCTTATTGGAAAAGGAATTCTGAGTTCTTCCCATTGATAGGTCTTAGCTTCTTTACATCTTTCATGTTCACTTTGAATCTAGGACATTAGTGCTCTTAGATGCATGCCACCAATATAAAATAGAGAGTTCCATTCTCTAACATGAGGCACTGCATATTTATGCAAATAAAACTCACAAAGTAAGTTTCTAATTACATAAGGAGAGTCTTGATAAACCTAATAAAATTCTTGTACAGTTCCCAAGGAGTGATCCCGATTTGAAAGAATCCTAGACATTTTGAAAGAGAGAAAATGTTCCTTTAAATACATTGCATAGACCCTAGGTGGCGATCTACACTCAAGGATGTTGGGAACCATGGCCGCCATAGTGTCTATTTTCCCTTTAAGAGTGACATTCTCCTCATCCCTCTTCTTGATTTCTTTTTGTAGCTAACACTTCTCATTTTCCCATTCTACTTCCTTGTCCAACATGTCCCGATATAGATCTAATGCAACTAACATCCAAGAAAAAGGAGTAGGCCTATGCCTAACTACTTGAAGTTTCTCTTTTCCTTTCCTTTTCCTCTATTCCTCAGTTAACTATTCTTGCTTTGCCACTTGGAAATTCACTGGTTCTTGTGCATGAGTTTCTTTTTGTCCCATTTCATCTTCCTGCTCTCTTGCAGAGGTTGCTTCTTGTTCTGGTACATGAGTCTATTGTATTCCTTCCTGCCATGGCCCCTCTTCAGCGACAAGAGTTTTCTTTTTTAATGCAAGAACTTTCTCTTGTCCTGGCATGGAAGCAGTTGTTGTAGGAGCTGCATCTTGTTCCTATTGAATTACCCTCTCTACTGCTTTTAATAAATCATCTAACCCACCCGGCCCTACTTCATCATAATATTTCTCTTCTTGGGCTTCTTGTTGTTCTTTAGTGTTCCACTCCTCCTCAGAAGTCTACTCCTTTTCATAGCTTCCACTCATATCCACCTCCTGCTCAACTTCCTCCTCTTTCCCCTCAGACTTGGGGGTTCTAGAAGCTGAGTTTGAAGAATCAATTTGGATAGGTCCTCTAGATTTCACATTTGAATTTTTCTTAGGCTTCCCTTTAAGCCTATGGATTCTTCTTTGAGGCATAGTTGGAGCACTCCTATGGGTTTTGGTAGGTTTAGATTTCTTTGTAGTTTCTTTAGACCGAGAAGCTGCTGCAAGGGATTTTGTGACAACAACCTCCTTTTTGTTTTTAGGAGATTTTGCAACTTTCTGCTTTCTCCTTTCAGGGGTTGAAGTTTCTTCTTCTAATTCATCCTCAAGTTTCCTTTTTACACCTTTAACACTTTAGGGATCCTTTTCTTTTTCTAAAGTCTATTTAAACCTCTGCCTCTGCTTTAGTCTCTTAGGGATTTTTGTACTAGGGCCTTCCTCAATGGCCTTAGTTGACTTTTTCCTCTTTGCATGTTTAGGGCTTGGGATTTCCTCTTCTATCTCAATCTTAGTTGACTCAACCACCTTACCTTTTTTCCTACAAGAAGAAGCCCTAGTTTTTCTTAAAATTTCTGCTGGAACATTTCCACTGGTGGCTACAGGAGTCAGCTCAACATTACTAGGGGTTACCTTTGCTGCAAGAAACTTTGTAGCAGGAACATCCTTAGAGCTTGAGGCTCTAGGAGTAGTTTTCCTTTTATTTTTATAAACCCTAGTCTCTCTTTCAGAAACCCTTTGCTAACCCCTATAATATTCTACCCTAAATTCCCGAATTGAGACAAATTCCTCCCAAGATAACTGAGAAACATCCCTCAATGACCATTCAACTAACAATTAAATTAGATAATGGCAAGAGATCGAATTTGACCTACCTCTTTGAGTTTCAGTAGCCATGTTCACTAGAAGGTTATATAACACATTTGGGACATTCATCCTAATTCCATGCCTGAGATGGTTGAGCAACTTAAAGTGAATTGACTGCAAACAAGACTGCCTCCCCTCACAGATCAAATATTTAAAATTTGAATAGCTGCAGTCATCCATTTATCTAGTAAAGAGATTATTCTGGCCCCTTTCTTGTCAACAATTAATGCATGATAACCAAGTCTTGTGAATTCTGCTCTGGCACTCCTGGCATCCTTAGATTCTAGGTACTTCTCTCCTTCAACTGGCAAAATTGTCACCTATGCAATCCTTTCTTTAGTGGCCAAAAATATTAGAGCTTTAACATTTGCTTCACTATTAGAGAATGTCATGGCAAACTCAGTGACTATTTCCTCATTAATATCATCTAGCTTTAGGGTAAGTGCAAGAAGATGAGTCCCACTTAGGGGGAAGTGTGAACATTGGGAAACACGCTTGCAGGAACAGTGCCCCATTTTATTCAAAATGGGTTCCCATTTTTCTTTGAGGCCCTGAGGCAAAAATAAACAGGTCCCCAAGGTGAAACAAAACAGGGCCCCGCTATGACTATGACCCATTCCATAACGGGGCCTCGATATGTAAACATAACGGGTCCCCATTTCTAGAAACGAGGACTCATTTCTTAAAAGAATTTTCCCTATTTTCTTTCTCCCCATTTTATTTTTCCTCCTTCACAGTTGTAGTGAAGAAGGAAGAACCAGAATGGGCCCCCATTTTTTGCACTGATTTTCGACCTCCCACCACTATCCCATGTATGCAATTAATCGCTTTCTTGACATTTTTTCATTTTCTTGTATTTTGTTCTATTTTTTGTATTATTTAAGTTTTTTTTATAAATTAGGGTTTACATGAGTTAGGGTTTACATTCACATATGTATAACATAATAATTTTACATTCATATAAACCTTCATGATATCCTTTCATTTTAAATATTTACTTTGCATAGATATTTGTGGCTGCTACATACTCTAGGATACTTTATCATTCTAGGATTTGAATAAACACTAAAATGAGATTCATAAACATATATATCAAACACAATCAATGTAAACATACAAATAACCTAGAAATGTGAAGCCTAGAAATGTTCCATGTAAACCTACAAATAAATGTGAGGTTCCTCCAAAATAACATCTAATTTTTTGCACTGAACACCATTTGACCATGGAAAGAATGAATTCATTCTTGTATTGACTCATCATAGATTCAATTTGGACGGATACTTTGAAAATTAAATAAAAGGTTAGACAAGGGTGGGATAAAGTTGTTATAATGATTTATAGGATTCATACATTCAACCATAAAACTAGTGTGAGTAATATTACTATACTATGAAACGATTGTAATAATAGTATAAGTGAATATATGATCAAAACTTTTTAGATAACAAATCTCGTGAAAAACATATATTCAAATTTTGTTGTTTAAAACTACACTATCTCATCATGAATTATCTTCACATTGATGTTAGATAATAACCTTGTGTTACTTCACTATTCACTTACCATTGGAGTCATCTTCACTTTATTGACATCAAAAGACATGGGAAAAAGAGGGATACAAACCCTTGAGTTCACTATGAGTAACCCTAGGAGTTTTTAACCTATATGATAACATAAGAGGATTGAAATAGTGAAAAAAATTAAAATTAATTAGCTAGTACATGTAGAAACTCATAAGCAACCTTTTAGGCCTTTCCCTATGACTCAACAACCTAATATATTAGATTCATGATTCATTTTAAGTCTTTTGGATCTCAACATTTTTTTTCATAGAGGATATTAGTCCCAAATTTATGCTTAATATATCTAAGTATTGTATATTTTTTTAGTTCTTAGCTTGTATTTAAAAAGAGAAATTTTTAAATCTTTATTTGGATGCACTATTAATTTATTCATTTCTTTGTGTATTCTAATTATATGATATGTTCTAATGTGTTGCTGTGGATACAATTGAAAGCTAATAAAATTTGCTTTTTAGTTGACCCTCTTGCAAGTTCTTATTGACCATTGAATCAATATCCCTTATATGATACTTAAAATTCCATTGACTTCCCCTCCTTCAAATAAGGTCTAATCACCTAATTCAAGGAATCAACATGATAGATGTTAGATTACCCATAAGTGTGATGATTCCCACAATTGTTAGGGAAAAGGTAATGGCCATAGTGCTCATGATGGGTCCCAGTCCTCTAACCAATATTCACATTCTTCTCAACAACATTCTAGAATAGTTCTAAGTTGGCTACATAGTGACAAATTCACATGGATTACCTTGGCCATTTCTCCTACTAACATTGTTTCTCAATAACTTAAAGAAGTACACACTTATGAGGATAATCATAATGGTTCCCTATTGTCTCTAAACATAATCTTGATAGAAAAGAAAAAAATAGACATGTAAATATTAGATTGTAATTGTAAAATGAAGCTTAATTATGACTGTGATTTTTATTAGAATAATACAGGTATGTCCTTGTTTGGTTTTGAAGAGAGACATTGTTGACAAGTGTTGTGGAACTAGTTGATGACATAACATTTGTATCCATCATGTGAAATAGGCTAAGTGTAATTTCTACATTGTGTGTCATTGGATAAAAATATCATTAGATTTTGTATAAGAGGAGCCCTCAATCTACTATTCTAAGATAAAAAAAATAAATTGGAATCTTGCGAAGTACTTATCTAGATTTTGAATTCGAGCTTCAAGAACGTTTAGCATAGAGTGGTCCATGTCTAGGGAACAATGAAGTTAGAAATGTGGGATTAATTTAAAAGGAAGCTTGAATTCTTGAAATTCCTAAACCATTTAGGTATTAAAAAATTTAGGCTAAACTCTGGAGCTACTCAAAGCATGGGAGGCCATTAGTTGATAACTTGTTCTAGCAATAATTTATATTATGAGAATTAGGTCATGATACTTATAAGAAAGTGTTAGTTTTAGAATGCACATGTTCTCCTAAAAAGAAATCAAGTGGAAGAAAGTGATGACAAGACAGATATGCAAATGAAATTTCAAATAGGTTAATTTAAAAAAAAAAATCTAAATTAAACATATTCTTTTACAAATACAAATTAAGATACTTAACCAAAGAACACAATTTTTTAACTATCTAACAAAACACCACATTATATATAAGAAAATTAGAATGATTTCAAGTGCAAGCTTAGTTCGGTTCACCAAAATGGTATGCAACACAAGTGATCCTAACTAATATGTACATTAACCTAAAATCAGTCTCCCTTTCACATACACATCATTTACAAGAAGGTGTGAATGAGATTGAATTTAGTACACAACAGACAGAGAGAGAGAGAGAGAGAGAGAGAGAGAGAGAGAGAGAGAGAGAGAGAGAGAGAGAGAGAGAGAGAGAGAGAGAGAGAGAGAGAGAGAGAGAGAGAGAGAGAGAGAGAACATGCAATAGAAGTACAAAAAAAGAGTAGAAGATACACAAATAGAATGTATAGAAAATCTTTGTGACATAAACATGGAGCTAAATGCACAAGATGGAGGTGTTGGGAATTGTGTAGAGTCTAAAAACATTTTTTTGTAGATCCCAGAACTATGGACTAGAGAAAGAGGTGATTTTGGATATATCTTCAAAAACTAGGGCTAATTAAGTGGGATACTAATTCTAGGTGATATAGGCCTATGGTTTTAGGCTCTTGAAATACTCTCTTTTCACTATCTCCTCTATCTATTTGCGCCACTACTACACTCTAAAACCCTATGATCTACACTTGAACACACCAAAGAGAGGAAAATATTGTGCTTAATAGGGATTTGCCTTGGTCAATACCCCTGTTACTGTTACCTCCTCCACAAAATCAATTATGAGTGATAACAATTGCACAATCCTTCAAGATTTGAAGAAGAAAATAACATAAAACCAAATTGATTACCTTAGGTATAAAACTCTTGCTTGAATCTCATGTAAGGTGATGATGACTCACTCTCATAAATTCCTACAAGATATTAGTAAATTTTTACAAAAATAAAAACCAAAATAAATGAAAAAAATAGTTGATGCATTTTACAAGAAATGAATCTATTATTGAATTTAAAATAGAAATGAAGATTCAATGAAATTTTTTGATTAAGTTTCATGCTCAAATTTTAGATTTAAAGATTCAATGCTTGTACATGTATGTTTTAATTCAATAAGTATATTATATTTCATGTTGAGTTCAATAAGTATATGTATGTTTTTACTTATAAATGCACTTTTCTAATATAAATAGATTCTTGTTCATATAGTTGTATATAATTCATGTATATTTATATATATGCAGGTGCTATCTTTGTCATGGATGTCTTTGACATAGATGATTGGTTAGGTGAGAATCCCCTAGCTCAGCCCCCTCCACCTCCACCTCCACCTCCGCCCCCTAGATCAGATGAGGCTCAATGAGAGAAAGAATAAATGAAAACCTTGAGATGATACAACAAAATATTAATGCAATCCAAAAAATGAGCCAGTCACCTCCCCTCATCTTCTATAGTTTGCAACTTCAATGCAAGTTGTTGTAGACTCTGTTCGATCTGTTGATACATACTTAGATCAATTCCATAGATGAATAGAGCAGTTTCATCAGTTTTATGTTGATGGATACACTTCTAAGAAAATAAATGATCTCAAAATCACCAAAGCACATTTATGACCATATTTTATTAACCCTAGAACACAAGAACAAATGCCTCCTACCCAAAACAAAATTTTGATTAGGTGGTGTAGAATCCACTTATGAGTACATAGTTCTGGGATATTGTTGGCATATGTGCAGAGTTTGATGACATGATGACATGATGATATTGTATGTTGTCATTGATGTCAATATGCTGAAGTATGAACTGGTATATTGAAGAAAGCAAACTGGCAAGAGAACCGGTATGATGATGTGAATCGGTATATGTGAAAAGGTGAACCAGTATGTTGGAATGTGAACCCATATATGCAAAGTTTGTACCGGGGTGTCATTTGATATGACTACTGGTTTGTAGTCTCAACTTTAGGGTTTCCAGTTGATGCATTCCAAGCCTGTGTGATTCGATCGATGACATCACAATGGGTTAGCATTGAAATGAAGATCAGATCATGTTGTCATGTCAACCTTGTGCACATGAAGGATTTCCTTGAGGATCTTGCATGAAGAAGATTGATTCTATCTACCTCGGGAATGTGCAAAGTCTCAGTAAATGGTGGAGAGCGCGTGATGGGTTATCAACTTCTAGAAGCAACATAGAATGAACGATGGAGAACATCTTGAGATGTATTCAAGATTGTTTCACCCTATGCAATGTGACTGAACGATCAGGATTGGACCGACTGTATTGTTAATCTAGATGCTTAGGGTTTTAGGTTTTGGCTACCGACCTAATTATTTTCTATAAGGTCGATGATGATTTGCATTGTGAAGTTATTGGCAAATGATATGTGTGTATCCAAGTGAAGAGATACTTGATCCTTGCCAGACCGGTGCACTGAGTAGAGATCTGCAGAGTGTGATTGCAGAAGTATAGGAACTAAAGTGGATTTGCCTTGGCATTAAGTGTTGTTATCAGATCAATGTATTACCTATTGACTTCTAACCATTTCAGTAGCTGGAAAAACCCTTTACCAGGTAGCTTTAACAGGCTTTCTGTAAATCCTTTAACAGGGTGACTCAAAATCATTGAGTTCTTCAAATCCTCTTGTGAGGTAACCTTTAATAGGGTTCTAACCTTTAACCAGGTATTTAGCCATCCCTTAACTGGGTGATCCCTACCAGGATTGGTTCTTAGCAGAACCTGTTGTAAAGTCCTTAACTAGACTAGGCTCCTAACAGAGTGGACTTCAGAAGAGTTCAAAGAACAACTTGTGGGTATTCGTCCCCACCGTGGTTTTCCCAGTTGGGTTTCCACGTGAAAAATCAATGTGTTATGTGTGATGCTCTTTCATGTGATGTCTTAGTGTTTTCTGTTAAGTGGTAAAGCATGTTGATCTAGTGGTCATTATATTTCTGATGATGTATTACTTGTCTAAGCATATGGGTGAAGTGGAAATGAGATATTAGGTTGTGTGAATATCTAAGTGTTACTGGTTTATGTCTTTCATAGTCTCACTGTGTTTTATTGGTAGTTCCCTATTTTAGATCGGTGATACTATTTACCAGTTAGTGCAGTCTTTGTAGTCAAAGTGGTTTAAGGAAGTTTTTGTCTATACTGATTCACCCCCTCTTTCAGTATCTATTGAGTATTTACAGTTCATCATTATTCATCAAGGTGGTGGATTGTTTTTGATCATTGACCACATTATGGTTATGAGGTCCCTTTCTATTTTTTGAAGAAATTATACTGTGAGTTTATATTGGGTATAAAATCCAATTATTTTGACATTATGCCATTCAAGGGTGTTGGTGGTGGCATGACACAACATAGATTAGGGACACGTACTATTACACCCTTACCAGATTCACCCATGGTTCCTCCTATTGCTCTAGCTATTCCTGCAGATGTGCAACATACAACATTGATTTCCACATTAGGTGCTTTGAGTGCCCTCTCAGGTAAACTCAATGAGCAAGCTTCCCACATGGCATCCACTCCACAATCGATTCCACATTTGCGTATGAGTTATCATCAAATGTGTGTAGGTCCTACTCTGGATCTTGGATCTGCTTTAGATTTACCTGTTGCTGCATCAGATGATCATACACATCATATATGGATTTTATTTGCTCGGATGATCATCTCGATCAAGTATACATATATGTGTGTGTGATATATAAATTAAGTGCACACTTTTTTTAATACAATGTAATTCTTGATTAAAATTGTTTGGTGTATGTAGATGAGGAGTACACCTAATGTTCGAGTCAATATTTCATCTACACCTACACAACTTGACACACCTTTTGGGGTATAATAACAATTTATATCTAGACATTATACTATTTATGTTATCATGTTATCGTCCTAGACTATTTAAGTTTTCATGTTGATACATTGAATGTTTTTTTCTCTAGGGTGTAGGTCATGAGGCCTCTACATCATATCGAGAAAAGGGTGTCACAAGTGTGACACCCACATCTTCAATGTGACACCCACATCTTCAAGCATTGAGCATTATCCATCTACTATATGTATCTTAGAAAATAAAGATTAAATATGTACTTACGACTTTGTAAGTTAGCTCAATTCAATACACATTTGTTCAATAAATATGATTTTATTATATGCATGTTTGTAGGTGGACACTACTATAAGGATAGGCTATCCTCATCACATTTATCAAATCCAAAATGAAGGGCTATCGACATCCTTTGAGGTCACAATATATATAGGGATTAAAAAAGTTCATACTTCAATGTAATCTTTTAACCTAATTTTTTCATAACACTTTATTTGACCTTGTACAAGACTTAGCTATTGCAACTTTTGGCATTGATTTCGATGTGCCTAGACTTCAAGGTGCAGAAGATATTGGTAGAGGAGATGAGCAACCTCATGTACGATATTTAAAATGTTAATTATTTAATCAAATTATAAATGAATTTTAATTTAATAAAAAAATAAATATATGTGTGGCTCATGTTTCTTATCATATTTCTTATCTTGTACAGGATGACATGACTCCTGAGCAGATAGTACATGCACAAAAAGTTGTTGGAGGTGATGAGCACTTGTATATGGTAAGTTAATTTATGCATTCCAACTTTATTTGACAAATAATTATCTTTTAATAGTTAATCTGATTTGAATATAATTTTTTTTTTCTTGTACAACATGAGACAAGTCAATCTAGTTCATGTGGAGTGAAGAGAACACAAGATCTTATTGATGATAGGACTTAGATTTTACTAGTGATCTAGCTCTGATTTTAGATGTACTGATCTATGCTTTGCACTTATTTATGGACTGTAGACATGTGTTAGAACATTATATATATGGACAATTGCATTATGTGGAGTAGATCATTTGTTTTTTTTGGATTATATATATATATATATATGGATTAGATATTATGTGGAGTTGATCATGTTACCGATAATTTACCTTAAATAAATCTAACTATCGACCATGTATAAAGTGTAACAATTTTTAACTTTTAAAATTGAAACTATGCTATTTGAATTGGGCTACTTGTAATTTAAAATTAATGACATTTATGTTTATTAATATATTAATGTGCCCTTGTTTGGGATGATAATATATTTGTTTTTATTCTTGATTACAAATCTTCTTGCAAAACTTTGGCATGTCAATTGTAGCATGTTTCAAGAACTAATGTCCTTATGTCATACTTATGTATTTTACCAAAGTTTGATTTTGTCTTGAGATGTTCCTACTGTTCTCTCTTATATCTCTCTTATGTCATAGATGTTCTTACTTTTCTGATATAGGATGTCATAACTTTTGATCTAAGAAGTTGATTGATCTATTTTATAAAACATAATATACTGAATTAAACTTGATTAAAACATAATACATCGAATTTAACTTGATTGAACTTAATTGAATCATAATAAACATTATTAACTTAATTGAACTTATTCTACAACATAATGAACAAAAAATGAGAGATATAGTGGTCCTCATGACCGAAAGTCTATCAACTCATACATAAAATTGACCAAAAGTTTGTCAATTACATTTTATAAAACATGTAATATATTGAATTGAACTTAATCTAGAGTATAATATAGAAAAACTATACTGAATTGAACTTGATTAAAAAAAACCAAAATGATTGATCTAGTTGAACTTAATTGAACTTAATTCAAATGCAATATACTGAATTGAACTTGATTGAACTTAATTGAATCATAATGCACATAGTTAACTTATTCTAGAACATAATGAACAAAACAAGATAGATATAGTGGTCCTCATGATCGAAAGTTTATCAACTCGTACATAAAATTGACCAAAAGTATATCAATTACATATTACATAATTTGTATAAAGCCTATCTAAAATCTTTGAGTTCATCTCCTAAGGGCCTAAGGGACCTGCAAAAACAATTCCTTTTTTTTTTATAAAATACACTACCATAATTCTATATTTGTGCAAGAAAATTACATTTATTCAAGTAAAGTTAGACAATTGAACCTTACATCTTACAAAGATAATTCTTTATTATATATCAGATTAAGTGCACAAATAGTAGTATTCATTGATGCCATCTACATGTGGAAGACCTGAAATGCAACATAAAGTATGCACAAATAGTAGTATTCACTGATGCCTTCTATTTGTGGGAAACTTGAAAAGAAAGTTATATGATTAGCTTTAATAATTAGGATGCATGATTTAAAATGCAACATAAAGTATACATCATGAATTTTAAAAGGGAGATGGCTTAAGGGTACAAAACTATAACTTACTTGTAATTATTCAAAATGCAACATAAAGTATGCACAAACAGTGGTAATCGTTGATGCCTTCTACTTGTGGGAGACCTGAAACAAAATTATTTGGTTAGCTTTTATAATTAGGATGCATGATTTAAAATGCAACATAAAGTATACTGTTGGCATTTCAATAAGGATATTGAGAAGGTTGTTGATGATTATGGATATAACTGATTAAGGATGTTTATTGTCTTAATATTATTATTTTGTCATTGATGCCAAGAAATTGATTTTCTAATTCAGTATGATGTTGCCATAGCTTAAGAAGTATGATTTGATGAGTATAAAGATGTCGGTAAAAGACATAGAAAGAATGTGATGAATAAGGGGAGGAATAAGTTATTCAATGGGCAACTATTACCGAGTTAGACAATGATGAGATCATGATGTTTAGATTGTTTTGATATCCTACATATGTTATTGATTGTAAGGTTAATACTATACTATGTTACCGAGCAAAGAACCTAGTTGGTAAACCCTAAGGAACCTAGTCAGTAAACCCTAAGGTTATCGCTATCGGTTAATGAAGGCAGAATGTCTACCGAGTGAAGTTTAGTATTTACTGAGTTGCAACCGAGTAGTAACAGAATGCATTGAATGAATACAAGCATTATTTAATGAAGGAAGCTGATGAGATGGAACTGATTAAATGATTAGTATGCCGTGCATGAAGTTTGTTAAAGAATCTATGGCAAAGGAAAATCAGCAGGAAGATCTACAGCTCAGATTGAACTGCAATACCCTAGCACAAGTTCCAAGAAATGTATGCAAGTTCCAAGGCGGGGTAAAATGTTTTCAGATCGAAGGATACATTGAACCTAGTCAAGATTGAAGATCTGATGGCTATGATTGATCATGGGAAATGTTATCAAGGAGATTAAGCGGTTGGCGAATTGTTTATAAATAAGGAACTGTTGATAAACAATGTATGCGGGCAAGTGTATGCATAGGGATGCTACATAGTGAACCAAGCATTGAAGCTTGAAGACCTGTTTGAATAACAGAGTATAGAGCCTAGCAGATGGACAAGATAAGTCCTATTGTATTGAGCAAATAAGAATCTGCTTTAGCATTTTAGATGTGAAGTTGCAGATAGATTTTTATTACTGTTATTTTGTAAAGTGACAGAAAATCTCTTAACCGAGTGGACTTAACAGTCTTATTTGTAAAACCCTTTAGCAAGGTGACATTCTGATTGAGTGTTTGAAATCCTTTAACAAGGTCACTTCTAACAAGGTGAAGATCCTAATAGATATGAGGGAAATCCCTTAACCGGGTCACATCTAGCAATGTGTTTGTAATCTTTAATAGGATTGCCTTTTAACCAAGCATACTCTAGAAGAGTTTATTTCTTAGTGGGTCAGAAATCCCACAATGGTTTTTCCCTATTTGGGTTTCCACGTTAAATCTGGTGTTATGAGTTTTATGATGTTTATATGCTTTTGAGTTTGCATGTTTAGCAGTTTTGGTTATATTACTGAAGTATATGTTACCGAGGTTGAATCTGTTGTTTTTATGGAAGATTAAGGTTGTATGATTCACCCTCCCCTCTCATCTTATTAGCTTGGCATCTGTACTTAACATTAAGTATCAGAACTATCATACACATCACGGATTTTAAAAGGGAGATGGCTCAAGGGTACAAAATTATAAATTGTATTTATTCATATTGTTATACCATCTGCATCCTCTCTCTTTTGCAATGCATCTATAATTGTCGCATGTTCTTCCATAGAGAGTGTCCATAATTGTTTATTAGTAGGTCTGCTGCAATATCTATTTAATTTTATATTAGTTGCCACTACCAAATGTGAGTAGTGTATAATCTTCTTCTCTGATTCATAATATTCAAATGTGGGCAATCCATTCTTTCTTGTTAGATATTTGCATAGCCAGGTGCCAACAACAACCATAGATCCTATTGGATAGTCATAATCATCATCATCTACTCGAGGAGTGGTTGAATTATGTTTTGGTTCTACACATCGAGCCAACCAATACTCTGTCCCCTCTTCATTGTCCTCTGGTGCAACAATAGCATAGACGTGTCCTACAAACCAATTTCATTTTAATATTTAGTGAGATATAAAAACCAAAAATATATACATCGTAAGATTTCATATTTGTATTGTTTAATAAACCAAAACAAATTTTAAATTGAATTTTACCTTCTTGTATAAGATCTGAAATATGATCATAGTCATCTGATACAAACATATTATCCATGTCTTCATTTGTTTTTTCATGTGGATCATTTGTTTCTATAGGTGTCAATTTGTTGCCATTCTTCGACCCATTCTATATTCTCACAAAACTCCCAATCATGAGAAACACAAAACTAACAAAAACAAGTAAGCTGCCTTGTGAATATAGTCCATGTGTTTGAATTAGAACTCTTAAACGAATTGCATTTAGTTGATCCACTGATATCATAATCATGTCAAATAGGAATACTGTCTTCCTCAACTAACTAGAAGAAATGTCAAATTGCAGAGTTCTTGGTTGATCCTGTAGACAACTTTGAATTGCACGAGCATCTCTAAATTTCACCGCATCCTCAAATTTTAGTTCTCTAGCAAGAGATATTTTTACATAGGCACCAGCTCCATTGTCTTCTCCTTTACCATGTCATGCTTCAAAAAAAAATCTATATATGTTGGACATTGGTTTCCTTGTGAGATCTTCTTAGCCAATAAAACATTCTTGCATTTTTGAATTGTCTTGTGTAGTTATGTCATTTGAATTTCTCTTTCCATAAGATTGTCATAAAAGACCTTGAAGCAATATTGAACAAATTCTGATGAGTGTAACCGATTATCACTAACATAGAAATGATACTCCCTCAAAATATTTCTGTTATCTTCTATACTATCATGTGCATGTCTATATATAATATGCACAAAAATTGCCACTTGCACTAAATTATAATATTGTGATTGAGTTTCCTCTTGTAGTTTTAGAGTGTAGTTTTCTGCAAAATCCATGACTGATACTATTGTTCCAATTGAAAATGTGTTCTTGCATATGCGAAACTGTCCATCAAGCCATCAAGCATGTTGGGAGTGTTTCACATATTTTGGAATAATATGACTCTTAAACTCATTGATAAATGCATTCACACTATTTTATTCTATAATCATATCTAAACGTTTCCCAACCTTTGCATCCTTCAAAGAGTATTCTATATTTTTAAATCTTCTAACATCAACCATTCTTTGTCCAAACTCATTTGAAACATGTTCATGCAAACATTCACCTATCAATGAATAGTTCCCACATACATTGCAATGACCAGAAATAAATGCACTTGAAATAAATAAATTCTCATTAGGTGGTTTACAAAATAAACTTGCAATAAAATCTTTGATAGTTTCAAGTGGCATGTAAACACCACAATCCTGCACAAGATCATTAGCATGCAATGTACAACGTATATATATTGAAAAACATCATAATAATAATGAAATTGAACATGAGTTTTACAAAAAAAGAGATTCTTTGTTTATTGATTTTAACATATCAGGGTTTGCATTTTTAAAATGATCTTTGACTAATATGTAAATTCATTAACACAGATTCATCTATGTTTTTTTTTAAAATTTAGTTTGAGTCATATCTAGAAGATCTTTTGGATGAGGATCATGAATTTTTGATCTCACCCTTAACTTCAAAACATCTCTAACATTAGATGAAACTCTTGTATTATCATGCCAAAAATTTTCAATTAATGATTTAGTTTCATCATTTAATTTCATGCCCGACCTTCGAATTCTACCACTAAAACTCCAACAATGGTTTAGGGGATCACTTTCAATGGTGTCTCTTCTTTTGGCTGCTCTTGACAAGGTTCTACGATGCATGTTTAAATAGCCACTTATATCACTTAACATTCTTTATCTGGCAGTTGTTTTGTTAACTATATTAGTTGTTATAACTTGTCATGCTGCATTCTTATCTTTAGATCAACTTGTTTTTTCGATAGAATCAATGGCACTGGCAACAGTAGATACAAATTGCTTATATGCTTCATCTTTCCTTTTTGGTTTTGTATAAATTCCTTATTTTTTCATGACTTTACGCATTTTTAATATTTTTATTAATTGTAGCATTAGTTGACATTGAAATCCTAGCTTTTTATTATAGAAAAATTGTTTATATAATTTGTTAGCATGTGTTCTAATCTGTCTGCAAGAAACTAACCCATTAAGATTATCTAACACATTGCTATCAATATTAAACAAATTACATTGATTTTCATTCAAAGAGGGTGGTGTATTATTTTCATTTTTTAATTCTTTTCGCTTAGGTGTATTAAATGCATATCCAGCTTCCTTTAAATATTCAATTTGATTTGCATCATACTCTTGGGGATTTAAAAGCATACCAGGATTCACATCCACAAGAACATTTTCATCACCAGTCAAAGTTTCATCTAAAGATGAACCCGTATTTGGTTCTACATTGCTTGCATCCATCATGGTCTCTTCAATGTTTTCATCTATAACAGACACTGAACTTAATGCTTTAGTGTTCTTCAATTGCCATAGTTGTGATCTTCTATATCTTTGGCATTTTTCCTCTTTCTCTCTTTGTGCTTGGATTTCATTCACTGTCACTGTCTTCCTTTGTTTCTTTTGATGTTGCTTTGAACCCATCTTTACAAAGTCCTCTTGAATAAAAAATTGATTCCTTTACAATAAAAGTTCAAAATTGCTGACTTCTTGTGAATTCTAAGTAAATGATAGTAAAAAAGGGAGCCAAATTGTGTAATTTTTCTCTGTCAGTATGAATCCCAATGATAAGGCCTATAATTATTATATTCTATCCTTTTTTGTGAAACTAATGATTATTTTTATAACAGGGCCCTGTTTCAAAATGGGAACCCATTATTCATATAACGGGTCCCCGTTTTCAAAACGGGAACATGTTATTCATATAACAGGTTCCCGTTTTCAAAACAAGGCCCTATTTTAAAAATGGGGCCCCGTTATCTAAATTAATGGTACAAAAACATAATGAGGTCCCGTGTTTAAAATTTTGACCCCACAACCCACCTTGTGCCTCGGGTTTAGGTCTAGGATAGGCATGGAATGCCAAACCTTAGACTTGGACCTACAAATTCTAACTTGTATCAATGACATGCTCAAATACAAACTTTTGCAATATTTTTCATGCCTATTATCAGAAATTTTTTTCACGAAATTAAAACCCATTTTAAATTATACTGTGTAGATTCTGAATATGTAATTTTTAAATTTTTTTGATTATTGTCTCTATTTTTCAATTAATTTATACTGAATCTAGTCCATAAACTTGAAATATTAATTGATTTTGTTTATTTAATAATTTTTTTTAATGTTTTTTGAAAAAAAATTATATGTCATCAATCTACACAAAATTCCTTTCTATTTAAAAAAAAATTCAAAAAATGATAAGTTTAGGTCAAATTATGTGGGCCGTACACGACGAGTTTTTAAAATGATAATTAGGGCCAATAAAAAAATAATATAAAATAAAATATTCAAAACAAAAAAAAATAAAAATATGCTCATCAATCTTGAGTGTGTTACAAATCATTTCCCAAGGTGGTTTGAAAAAAAAAATTATTTGTGTCAAAAAATGTGGGTCATACACATGCATGGTATACTCATGAAACATGCATTTTTAAAAAGTGGGTTTTAGAAATCCATTTTGAAAGTCAATTTATATTATTTGGGTTTTAAAATAAATTACATATTTGGAAATTAGACTCCGAGGGATATATTTTTTCTTACTGACTTTTTTCAAGATTCAATCTCTAAGTGCTTCAAATTTTCAGCTCAAATGTGGCAAAATCTGAAAATCAAGGAAAACACCTCCACTTTTTGACCAAAAAGTGGACTCAGCTTCTTGCACTGACCCTTAATAGAAAATAATTCAACCATCCACTTTGAAAAAATTCTTGACCGCATTCTTGGTCTTGCAAAACAAAGGTATGGACCATAGGTTTGTGTCTTATCCAAGAACCCCCCATTATGCTCTTCCAACTCAAGTTCTACAATATGATGTTTCAACTTCCTACCAGAGTCTCTTATGGCTCACAATCTCTGTCTTTCAAAGAAAACCCAATTTCTGCTTCTCAAACCTGAGTGTTTGTTACCTTTCTAGACAAAAATGGCAAAAACAAATGACAACTAAAAGGTGACAAGACAATGTAATTATGGCTTATATAGGCAAAGGACAACCTAGAAAGGCAACTCATGTAAAATTTCAAAAATGCATATTTGACAAATTAAAATGTCGCTATCACTTTATTCTCTTAACTCTGATTTGATTTTTATTAAAAGCGACACAATAACATTTTAAACACACATTTAAAAAACAAGGTATTGATGATGTGGAATGTGGGAAAGTCAAATCACACTACGCTCCCCCCAACCAAAAGTGTGCCAGGTGTCCTCAAATGGTACAAGAGAAATTATAGGAAGGCTATGTGGAATGTACATTGCAATAATGATGCAGCTAATGAATGAATCTACCAAGAAATACAAAATTATGATGTACTTGGAATGATGCGACTGCATGCAAATGTTTAGTTCACTTTAGCTTATTTGCAGTTAACTTAATAGAAGTGCTGGAAAAGTGGTTGTATGTGGAGTGAGATGGAGTGTAACAGAAGATATGAAAGTGAAATGGTGTGGAGTATGAAATTATTATGGAGAAATGACTTCCAAAAGCATGAAAGTATTTATTATGAATTGTTATGGTTGACTAGTCGGACAAAAGGGTTGAGAGCCCACCCTCGTTGGCTGCAGGAAAATAAGAGGCTAAAGCTACAGGAAAATCAGAGGTTGAAGCAAACTGATGGAGGAAATCTACTTTGGATGAGGGCTATGTCGACTTGAATTTCTTCATTAGAATACTACCTGCAACATGTTAGTTTCACAAAATACAAAGGAAATGCTACAAGAAATCCAAACCCAACAAATGAAACTACATGAAATTGATATAAAATAAAAACACTATTTTTACCTTCATGATTTAAGTCTCATTGTGTCCCAACTCCACTGTTCTTGGTTGCAGATGATGTGCTCTCAGACATGCACTGATAGCTTCCAAGAAGGCATATGAAGAATGGACTGATAACTGATACTATGATATGCAATGCTAAATGATTATGCTAAAATGCTAATTGCTTCAAGATTAAAACTCACAAATGCATAAGTTTTCACAAATGGTTAACTTGAAAACTCACTTGAAGACTAACTCTTTCTTAACTCAAACTCCCACATTTATAGACTTTGAGAGCATAAGATGATGTGTCTGAGATCAACGGTCATGATCAGATCTGCAGATTTGGATGGTTGTGAGCAAAGGTGAAGGTTGAGAGAAAGGGGGAAGGAGAAGACAAGTGCCACTCATCTCACCTTGATTGGGTTGCTGACTAAGGGAATCTAGGGACGGTTGGAGAAGATTTAGGCATGAGAAGACAAGTGGACTCAAGTCCTTCCTAGGATATATGGATGTTGGAGAGAATATAGAAGAAGGTTAAGAAATATGTGTACGTACACAATATTTCATTTATTTTGGAGGTTGAAGATAAGTGGCTAATAAATATTTTATTTATTTTAATTTTGTTGAATTAATTTAGCCACATGATGGATGAGTTGGCAAAGGAAAGATGAAGTGGAGATGGAAGGATGAGTTGGAAATGAAATTAAATAATTTAGAAATTATTTAATATTTGAGACTATAGGATAGAAGAATAACCATTAAATATTAGATATTTAATTGATTGATTAGAGGAAAAGGATAAATGAATTAATTAATAGAATATTTCAATTAAATTAATTAATAGAAAGACATGAAATGATTAAATAAATTAATCTTTTCAAATTAACTATTTAATCGAAGAATAATTATTAAATAAATATAAATATTTATTTAATTGCTCATAGCCATTTTTATGTGTATACATTTTTCCCTTCTTGGAAATGATGTCGAGACAACATTGTTTCAAAGATTAAATCAAGTCTTGATAATGCACTTAATGAAGATAAAAAATCCCGATTGTTTGCCCCCTCAAGCGATTGATCGTGAAATTGTTGAAAATTTTGGATAAGCGATTGATCTCACGATAATTGATTAGAATTTGTACAACTTTGGTTGATGAAAATGTCCGCTCTTTGATTACTTTGATGTTTTTCTTGATTTGATGATTGATAGAGTTTGATTGACCTCATGATCGATGAGGGTCAATGATATAAACTCAAAGCTTTGATGATCTGATAGGATAGAGTTTGATTGACTTCATATTGATTGATGAAGGTCAATGATGTAAACTCAAGATTGGATAGACTAGATGCGTAACCTCATGATGAATGAGCGTCACTAATATGTGGTCAAAGAGATTGATAGAGATCTCAATTGAGTGGATAGGATAGCTGATTGATTGATCAAAGTGATCGATTGGATCAAGAACTGACATTTTGTTGATATCATGTTGCAGGGGGATCTAGATGTATTGATTCATCCAGGGGGAAGCAGGAGGATCGACGAGGCCTACAACATCTAAAAAGAGTGGTGCTCTTCGTCCTAGTTGAGATATTGATATGAGGCATTGATTTGAATCATGGGGACATTGTATTTTATTGATTATTTCTTTGATATCATTGTATACTTGGAATTTTAAAATTTTTTATGATGATATGTAGACATGGACTCTATATGATGATCTTTTATTATGCATGTTACTCTATATGATGATGATGTTCTATATGCATTGATTACATGGATGATGTTATGATGATCTTTTCTTTTCCTTTATTTTCATGATGATGATGCTTTATATGATGCAATGATGATGAAACGAAAAATGCTTTTGATTTTTGATTTTGATGACCTTGGATGCAAATGCAAATTATTAGTAACTTAAATGATATGTTGTACTTAAATGATGCAAATTCAATGATCTATTTGGGAATGCAAATGAATGAATGATTTTATTTCATTTTTAATGTGTAGGATGATGTAAATGCAAATGATCTACATGATATGTTTTTGATTTTTATATGTAATGCTTATAATGATTATGAATCTAAGTGAAAAGATGCAATTAAATGAAATGAATTGAAATGATTCTAAAGATGAATGCACCTACAATGATCAAATGCAAATTGTTTTTGTTTGTCCAAGTATACTCAATCTTTATTTATGACTGCTGATCTCTAAATGAAATGAAATGCTTATAATGAAACTGACAATGAATGCTTATAATGCAGATGAATAATGAGATAATCTAAAATGATCTAACTAAAAATGCTACTGCCATTCTTCATATGCTTGTCTTGTAACAGTGCTTGATTTCATCATTGAGCTTTAAAATGTTGTAAGAGAATACAAGCAACTTGACATAAAGATTCAAGCTAGCTTGAGTATTTCTTACATGGATTTTGAAATAGAAAGTTAATACAAGCAAATTGATATAATGAATCAAGTTGACATGAGTATTTCTTGCAGAATAGACAAGGATTATCTCCTTTCATGCATGACTCAGAACGTCCTCCTTGATCTTTTGTTGATCATATCCTTAGACAAGTATATACCTTAATAAGAGATAAACCACATACAACAATCAAAGAAAATAATCATGCCCCATCATAGCTTCTCTAGTCATGGACATCCTTGAGTCCCATGGAGTACATGATTAGCAATAAATCAAGATATAAACACTGAATCTTGTATGTCATTCCAATGTTCTCATGGTCATTAACTAATATAATCATCTTGATGAATGATCATTGATAATCTTTTATTACTTGCTGGTTGATTCCCAAGTTTCACAATTCAGTTGTTAAAAAAGGCCTTGATCTTCGTTGCCTTGTTGCTCATTATCTATTTCAAAACCCTAGGTGTTTTTGATTTTTCTAAGTTTTCTAAATGTTTTGGATTTTCAAAGATTCAAAAGATCACCTTAGCAAAAAGAAATAGTATTTTTCCCCTAGTGGAAACAAAACTTTGTTATGGATGTACAAATTGATCAAGATCCAAACCATGGCAGGATACAAATGTAGATTGATTGATTTTGATAAAATCTAAGACAGTGACTACGACAAGTGTGTCAAAAATTGATAACTATTGGTAAGCTGCATATTTACAGCTAAGATAGATGGAATAGATAGATGCGATAGGATGGAGTGGATAGGTGTGCGAAGCGATCTCATAGATGGAAGGACTCATTTTTTAGATAGCGTCTGTTTACCAGGTTTTCACTGTCTAAATTTATTGCATTTTTTTTTCATATTTTGATTTTTTTTTCTTCTTTTCTATTTTTTTATGCTTTTTAGGGATTTTCTGCTCTTCTGATATTATACTGATTCCTTCAGGACTTTATATGCTTTTTATTGATTTTTCCAGGACTTTATATCTCAAGAATAGAATTTCTTGAGATGGATAGAATTGATAGGTTCATCAAACCAATCACCTTTAGGGGTAGATAACTTGTATTCTCTTGAGCCATAGGCCCATATGCTGCTACTATGGCAAAAGGACCTAGCCAATTTGGTTCAAATTTACCCTTCTTTTCTTGGTCTTGCTGATTTCTTGGATTCTCCCTTAGAACTATATCTCCAATATGAAAAATGCATGGCTTGACTCTATGATTATAACTTCTTGCCATTCTTTGTTGATATACCTTCAAATGATTTGTTGCATTTTGGTGACTTTCTTGGATCAGCTCAAGTTCTTGAAGTCTAGAGACTCATTCTTCTTCTTCTGGTATGAGACCTTTCAAGGAAACTCGTAGAGAAGGTATCTCTACTTCTATTGGTAATATGGCTTTTGTTCCATAGAATAAGCAACATGGAGTTGCCCTCGTTGGTGTGTGGATGCTGGTTTGGTATGCCCAAAGAGCAGGATTTAGCTGAATGTGCCAATCTTTTCTAGCTTCATTGACTGTTTTCTTCAATATTTTCATGATAATCTTGTTTGATGCCTCAACTTGACCATTTCCTTGTGGATAATATGGAGTCAAAAATCTATGTTGGATATGGAATTTCTCACATAGTTCCTTCACATCTTGATTCTTAAATGGTCATCCATTATCAGTGATAATGGTCATAGGAACTCCATAGTGACATATTATATAATTCAAGATGAATAATGATATTTGTCAATCTATTTAGTAAAATATTCAGTAGCAGTCAGAATGAACTTATGTCCATTAGAGGATGAAGGATTTATCTTACCTACCAAATCAAGGACCCATTGAGAAAATGGCCATGATCCTGCCATAGGATACAATTCTTGTGCTGGTGTGTGAATGAGATTCCCATGGATCTGGCATATTTTACATTTCTTGACATATGTGAATGAATCTCTCTCCATAGTAGGCCAATAATAAACCATACGAAGAAGTTTCTTAGCCAGTGTTAATCCACTTGAGTGTGTACCACAAATACCCACGTGAACTTTGTTAAGAACTTTCTCAGATTCTTCTTGTTCGAGACATCTCAATAAAGTGCCATCTAGACCTCACCTATATAAGATATCAGCAATAATAGTATAGCAGGATGACTGATGGATAAAATTTCATCTCTGATTGTGAGATAGATCAGAAGGAAGGATATTCTCTTTTAAGTACTGATAAGTTTGGCTGTATAAGTATTGACTAGTTCCCGATATATGGAAAATCATGTAGGTATGCTGGGATTGAATAGCAGGGGTTAAGATATCTTCCACTAGGAATTCGTAACACTGTTGATTCTTCTAATTCTGCAAGAGAGATGCTATTGTAGCCATTGTATCTGCTGCTTTATTCTCATTTCTTGGGATCTGAGTGAATGATACTTCTTCAAAGTGTTCTTTAAACGTTTCTACCAACTATTTGCAGGGCATCAGATTGTCATCCTTAGTTTGATAATTGTAGTACCCCTACTCGTTTGAACTCATTGGAATCATATTTTATTGGTTGTTTTCAGTGGATACATTACCATGTTTTGTTATTCAGACTTATATGACATTATTTCATGCTTTATCTAGATATGAGATGCATAATTTATTTGCAGTATTTCAGTACTTGTGATTTATGGCATTTTATGGATTATTTCTATGTACTGACACTTTACTTTATCTATGCAATGTGGAATTATAAGTTGTGTGTCTGCGAGTGTATTGGATGGAAGGGGACGATTTTCCTTCACTCATTTCAGTGAGAGAGGGAACGTCGTGATTCTTCTTCATCGGTGTGTATGCCATGTTTTCTATATTGTATATATGCATGTGTGGTTTGGTGATGCAGGATATTGCAGGTACAAGTACCAGGTAGGTACGGGGTATCATCTCCACTTGGCTTCATAGGTCTGAGCATGCCTTATATTTTCTGATGGAAGTGGAGGAGATAGTAGTTGACCCTATTTTATTCAGTTACACTCGGGTCAGTGTCGTCAGTTGGTCATCTTGTCAGTTTGTTCGGCTTTCATATTTTGTTGTTTGATCTTTTATGAGTGTTTGCTTGAGGTTTGCTCAGTTTGTGTGTTTAGTGATTTTAATTATTGCATGTTGTGTTTTATTTGTCTTTGAAGGGTGAAAAATTGTTAATAGTGTGAATTAAATACTGACTCTATGATTTAACGTCCTTCGTGTAGAAGTAGGTGAATTATCGAAACTATATTCAATGTTTGGTTTTCAAAATTATACTATAGTTATACATATTTTATATGTAGATTTGGACTCGATCATATACATACATACATACATACATATATATATATACATATACATATATATATACATATATATATATATATATATATATATATATGTATATATATATATATATATATGTATATATATATATATATATATATGTATATATATATATATATATATATATATACATATATATATATATATATATATATATATAGGTAAATATGATTCATGATTAATTATATTGAATATTTTAAAATGATTATTTATAAGTTGATTGATTGTATTTTAATGATCATTTTGTATTTATATTGATGCAAGTTAGATATACATGGTAGTTAATAACTCTGATTGTATCAAATACACATAAATACGTATATGTTTTGAGGAGAATAATTAAATTAAGTTTATGCGATCATCGTCTTATGCTACAAACATGATTATCCATAGAATGTATTTATGAATATTCGCATTATATAAATTATGAATATTGTTTTAATTAAAAAAAACCAAAATATATATTTACATATATATTTAATTTGTTAAATAAAGATTAATGTTTAAATATATATATATATTAATGAAAGGGTCATTAACTATATATTAAAAATATAATAAAAATGAAAATAAAATAAAAACTAAAAATTTGAAATAAAAATAAAGTGGTGGGTTTAAAGAAAGTTATTTAAACAATAACTAGGGTGGCCAACAGTAATATCGACCACCCCCCTTAATAAAAGGAGGGGTCGGTATTACCACCGACCACCCTGCTCCCTTTTTAATATACATACCCCACGTTGTAGCGAATACGGTGGGAGGCACCGATCGTTATGCAACCATGTCCATTAAGATATGTGGTGGTAGGGATTAATGTAGGGGTAGGAATTAATCTAGGGATTAACTTGGAAAGTAATGTGGTTCACCAGCCCACATAAACCCACCCGTATCCACCATGATCAACATGTATAAGATAGTTATTTAACTTGCATGTTTTTAGGAAGTTATTTTTAGTAAAGTCGACTTAGTCTTGGACTTAAAAGCTTATGGATAATCTATGATTATGGACTTAACAACTTTAGAGGTTTGGTGTCACAAAATAGATAATAAATAATTTACATGGTGAACACATAGGTGTTCAAATACGATTAGGATAGTTACGATACAATTAGATCTTGAGTGGTGTCACTTAGAATCAATCCACCTCTAGTAGAGATAGCCCGAAAATAGGAAAGAAGGTAGATGACAACCCTTTATATAGACCATTGAGTGAGATGCAACGAAGGATTAGAGAATGGAATGAAGAAGAGAAGGTAGGAAAAGATATAGAGGAAGATAGCAAATAGTAAGTTGGAGCAGAGAGAAATAAAGAAAAAGAGACAAGATAGAGGAGAGAAAGAACGTAGAAGAGTGACAAGAGATTAGGGAGAATGGAATAGTGGAGATTTTGATGTGTTTACGATCAAGTCGTAAAAGATCAACGATGATCATCTCCAATTTAGTGTCGAACTTAGGGGTTACGCTCTTGAATGAGTGTTAATTACTTTATTATTATCAGAGAAATTCTCAAAATATAGAAAGGGTAAGGACTTGAAATAGAGATCTCGTGAGATAGAAGAGCGTCGAGGTGGAAATTATTGGAACCCGGATGTATTGCAGACAATTTGAAGTTATCAAGGATCGTAATAGCCATGGATCACGTTTCTTAAGGTAGGCTCAAATCTAGTATGTTTTGTTGAAAGGATTTAAGAGATTGAAAATGATCTAGATTTATATTTATGAAATAGTTAGAGTCACAATATCAATCAATTTATTATGATCATGCAAGTATAGATGCATTAATGATATATTTCATGAAAGCTGGTAGATTAAACCTAGTGAAACTCTTAGAAAATTAGATCACCCAATCCTTTAGAAACAAAGTCAGAGGATAGAGAGAGAAACTCTGAATTTGAACTACGAAAAAGATGAAACATAGGTTTATGACTTATTAAATAGTGTATTAATGTAGTTGTAATTCTTATTTTATGGAAGTCTTAATTTGAAAGCTATTTATGCATTTTGTTGTTTTAAGAAAAGATTGCCTATAATAGGATCTTGTGTAAATGGTGTTTTCAGTCAAGTTTAAATTCTGTTGCAATTCTAGTTGAGTTGACATTGTGTCCTATGTTTTTATATTTCCTTGGTCAGGTGTTGATGTATAACCTTATTGATGTGAGACATTGTGTGTTTTGTCTGAATGGTCAATCTTTGGTTAGTGATTGTGTATCCTTCACCTGTGGTTTGTCAGGATTAGGTATGGCTGTATGTTTCGCCATAGAGTTCTCATAGAGAGACTTTTCCTGTAGTGTCCTATGAGAGAGAGTGGCTTTTGAGTAGGGGCTGTGCCCGAAGTGGATGATAGGATAACCCATTGGAAGTCAGATAAAAATTGATAACCTAATAATTGATTAGGGGGTGGTTAGAATAAATATTAATTAAGATAATGTGCCTCGTGCATAGGTGTAGTGCTTGTACAGGGCTCATAATGTTACGAGAAGGCCTGGAATGGAAAACTTACCACCTTGTCTTCATGAAAGGATTGGTAGGGTCCGCATGAGACTTAGTTGGAGCCGGAAGCCGGGAGAGGTTACCAGGACAAAGAGCTGGCACCTAGGAGGCTGTACCATGGTATCCATCTTAAGCTATGCGATGACACTCTCTCCTTAGAGTCACTAGTGTTTGTGAGTTGAGTCACATGGATGTTTGCGGAGTCTTGTAGTCCTTTTGTACTTGTCTTACTTTGCTTGCTTGAGGGTTTTCTACTATCTCCTAGCACGGTGGGGTGGTTCCATTTTGGGATCACATGGTCGGGTGGTAGTGCCACTTCCCATCAGATGTTCTGGAATGTATCTTTAGGCGAGGAAGGGCTTCACTGGTGTTCTTGGTTCGTGGTTCATGTACCAGCTCATGTTCGTGATCATTGTTCAGTTGAGACCTTGTGGTCATTGTATCAAACTTTTATGTAACCTTGATATTGTAACTTTGTAATCCGTGGTATTTGTGGTAACCATGTATTTATGGATATTGTAAAAGGGAATCATTGGAATGTTTGTTATTTCATTTGCCTTAATCTTTTATATATATGATCTATGAGAAATGAATGCATTGGAGTACTTTGATTCTTTCATTATGGAATATGGATGTATGTGTAGTTTTTGTCTTAAGCATTTGATTTTCCTATTTAGATGAACAATTGGATTAACCGCAGTGCTAACATAATTTGCAAATTAATCTTCATTGGTAATCCCTAGGAAATAATGTGTTAGTCTTCCGCTATGTTATTGGACGTGCAATGGTTATAATTAGTGCACTTGTTCTTTTAAAAAAATTTATTATGCCCTTTTAGTTGCCTAGTTGTATTGTTTTCCTTTAGGGTTTCTGGCGGGGCATTACAATAATAATCATTTATTCACTTGATGACAAGCTGTGAATCATCATAGACATGTAATCCTTTTATATTCCATTCAATAGCCATTTTGAGCCCAATAGTCAATGCTTCATATTTTGCAGTATTGTTTGTGCATGGAAACCGCAGTCTATACGATTTTGGAATTGTGTGTCCTTGAGGTGTGATGAACAAAATTCCTGCGCCTGATCCATATTGTGTATAAGAACCATCAAAGTACAACTCCCAAAATTTTGTACTTATTATGAGAATGCCTGCATCAGGAAATTCAATGTGCAATGGGATGTCATCTTGTAAGGGTGCTTTAGCTAATTGATTAGCAATGACCTGTCCTTTGACATCTTTTCTAACAACATATTCTATATCAAACTCACTTAGTACCATAACCCACTTTGCTAGTCTACCTATCAAAGTTGACTTGTCCAAAAAATACTTTAGTGGATCTATCTTTGCTATCAATTTCACAAAATGAGTCAGCATATAATGTCGTAGCTTCAGAGTTGCAAATACAACTGCTAGGCATGTCTTCTCTATTGATGTATAATTAAATTCATAGCCAGCAAGTGGTCTACTGATGTAATACATTGTTATTTCTTTTCCTTCTCCATCATGTTGTGTTAGGAGAGCTCCTAATGATACATTTGTCACTGAGATATAAAGTAACAATGGTTTCCCTTTGATTGGTGATACAAGTACTGGAGGATTTATGAGACATTCTTTGATTTGCATAAAAGCCTCTTCACATTTATGATCCCATTTGAATTTAATGTTCTTATGTAAAAGATGAGTGAATGGATGACATCTATCTGCTAATTGAGAGACAAATCTTCTGATTGATTGCAATCTTCCTTCTAAAGCACACAATTGACTTATGTTCCTAGGTGACTTCATTTCCATGATGGCTTTGACCTTTTCTGGATCTACTTCAATTCCACAAGCTAATATACTGTACCCAAGAAGTTTTTAAGAGGTTACTCCAAATGCACATTTCTTTGGGTTTAATCTTAACTGTTATCTTTCAAGCCTATCAAAGATCTTGCCCAAGATGTTCAATTGTTCTTTTCTTATATGAGATTTTGCAAGTATATCATCTACATAGTCTTCCATAAATGTATGCATCATATCATGGAAGATTGTTGTCATAGCTCTTTGGTAAGTTGCTCCTACATTCTTAAGCCCAAATAGCATAACATTCCAGTAGTAAGTACCCCATGCACGAGTGAATGTTGTCTTTTCTTGATCTTCAGGGGTGATTCTTATTTGATTGTATCTTGAGAATCCATCTATTAATGAAAACATTTCATGTCCTACTGATAAGTCCACAATTATATCAATGTTGGGTAGTGGGAAATCATCTTTGGGACATGTCTTGTTCAAATCTCTGAAATCGATGCAGACTCTTATTCTTTTATCTGGCTTTGACACTGGTACAATGCTTGAAACCCATTTTGGATAGGCGACATGTCTTACGAAACCCACATCTAATAGTTTCTTTAGCCCAACTTTGACAAGGAGAGCAATGTGTGGATGCATCTTCCTTATATTTTGTTTAGCTGTTTTTTCTTTTAGATCCACATTGAGATGATGCATGATAAGATTTGGATTAAGTCCTTACATGTCTGCATAGGACCAAGAAAAATTTATGTCTTTGTCTGAAGAATTCCTTTTATTCTTTCCTCTCTTCATCTGATAATAATGCAGCAGAATGAAGTATCTTGGGATCCTTTTGTTGGCATTGGGTTGTCATTGATGTCAACCGATATGGGATGTTTACCGGTATGAGAGATGCATGTGCTACACTGTCATGGAGGAGTAAAATTTATCACCGATAAGGAAAGGATGTCAACTAGTAAGTGATGTGTTGACATGGGGAAGTTAGTTCAACCAAGTGAGTGGTTGTCAACTTGCAAAGCTCATAACCGGTGTACAAGATGGAGGGCCAAGGTGATAGAGCCGTTGTTTGTGATGAAGAGGCAAAATGTTACCTAAATCACATCAACACCGGAATGCTGTGAGGTTGCAAAAGAACAAGAATCCCACTAGATGAAGAATGCAATCACCATATTAAGGGATGACTGACAGTGAATGTGCCCACACTGGATCACATGTGCCTGTTTGAAGATATGCTGCATAAACAAGAAAGTCACATGAGTACACTGGAAGATGCAGAAGATAAGGTATCTCTCCACCGGTAAGTGGAACTTATCTCCTATCATGCACTATGTGCATCATAGTTTTGTGAGTTAAGGAAGAAGAGGTGTGCATTAAGTGCATGAAATCAAGGATATGCACTGGACCAACTGAGAAGGCATGTTGAGATGCCGGTATAGATGAAGAGTGCTTGTCAGTATGTAAGTCCATCGGTAATATGGACAAGGTGCAGATGCATATGTCTTCTCACCTTGTGGGAATGAACATGATTTGGACAGACATGTTTGGAGACTGGTTTTGGTATTCCACCGATAGTTTAGCAAAGAGCAGACATGATGATTTAACTAGTAGAGTGTGAGTTTACCGACAGGGTTAGTAAACTAACAGAGAAGAGAAACTGGTAGAGTGTTTGGTCACTGATCCTATCCGGACTGACATGAAGAGTCAAGCTGGTAGTTGGTCGACATGGATACCACATGGAGTCAAGGTGGTGAACCTGCATTCGAATAAAGAAGGAAGGTACACCAAAGGGGTAGTTGTAGAGTTGGTCGACATTAATGGAAGATCCAACAATTCACGGGATGTGTTGCAAAGGTTTGTGGCTCAAGGTTTGGATGACAACTTAGAGCCAACTAAGAGTGTTTGAGGAGATTGAGGCAGATGAAGGAAACATCAAGATAGATCTTGGTGTCTGACTAAGAGATCAGCCAATAGGGTAAAAAGCAGATTGCCAAAGATGGAAGGCATGGTCAAGAAGTTGCGATAATGGTAGAGGTGTACTATTCATTGTCAAAAAGATCAGATCGGGGAAGATTTGATTGGATTTGGTTTGTCTCGAAGGTGACGAGGAAAACCTAACTGCCTAGATTTTGAATTGGCTTTTGGCAGGAAAACCAGACTATAAATATGCAGGCCAAAGACATAGTTAAGTGCTGCTGAATAGAAGAATATTGTGCTACTGCGAAGTGTATTACTTTTGTATGTGAGAGTAAATCAGCCAAGTGCTCAATGAGTATCTAAGAAGAGAGTTAGAGTGAGGGAGAACCTGGTTGAAGTGTTCAACTGGTAGAAGAGAAGAACTGGTAGTGTCCATACCGGCAGAGCAGAGGTGAAGGAAGCTGCAGAGTAGGTAGACATAGAACTAGCAGAGTGTACTACCAGTGAAGAGCATAGTAGTGAGGAGGAGATTCAGTAAGAGCAAAATAGAAGAGAGGTGAACCAGTAGAATTTACCATCAAGAAAAGCAACAAAAGAGTGAGTCGGTGTAGTAGAGAAGGCATCTCACTGATAGAGTAAGGTAAATGAAATGGTTACAAGATTCACTTGTAACAAGACAACTACTTTTAAAATTGAAGTTTTCATTGTGAACACTGAGTTTTAGCTCCTTTGGGTTGTAGCCCATAAACAAGTTAGGGGTTGGTGCTCCTTGCGTTGGTGCCCTAAATCAGGGGTTGTAGCTCCTTGGGTTGGTGCCCTAAATGTTATGACATAGTTTTCATTGTGAGGTTGGATTGGAGCAGTAGTCTCCAGCAGCGTTGCTCACCGAGGTTTTTCCCATCTTGGGTTTTCCTCGTACATATTGGTGTTATGTGATGCCCTCTATGTGTGTTTGCATTTGTGTTGATCTCTCCACTAACTGGCAACTGTACATTGTGTTAGATCCTATAACCGGTATTCACTTCTAGGTTGTTAAAGGGAAAAGATTGAGAACCACTGATTCACCCCCCTCTCAGTGGTACATTGTGTCTAACACCTTTGGTGTGCCAATATTTATTGCTTTTTTTGGTTCAATTAGAATAGCAGTTCTCTCCTAAAAATATGTAGGGAGGATGTCAAAATTTCCATATTTTGGCACCTCAAAGAGGTTTTCACCGTTAGATACGTCCTTTATTTTTCCTTTTGATTGATCTAGTTTTGTTAGGAAATGGTTTTTATCACCAGGTCCTTTTCCTTGTTTTATTTTAATTTTGCAACTGGAAAGTTTGGCATTCTCCTGATTGTAAGAAACATTACTTGATTCTGAGATGGAATATATCTTAGGTGTTATGGGTTCGACAGCATTGAGATACACGACTAAGTCATGGTCATTGGAAAAGATATCTAATTCAAGGTTTTCTAGGTTATCCCAATCAATTAGTTCTGGATGAAGAAGGGGTAAGTCATAATCATTGTCATTCTTAGGTGCTTCAAGGTTTATGACATAATGGTCATAATTTGGCATAGAGTAGGCGATGTCATAGATAGAATGATCTTGAGGATAGTCTCTCCCAAGTGTTCTCTAATCAGTTTTAGCAAAATCAGTATTAGTATTTTGTAGTTTACACTCAAGTGGCTCTTCATCTGACATTTGTCCCTTAAATGAATAGATTATATCAAAACACACGTCTTTAGTACTGCAAGTTCCTTCTTTATTAATTTCAATAGATTCATTTGTGTTTTGAAGTTGACATACTTGTGTATATGATATAGAGGATTCTTTTGCTAGCTTTTGCCTTCTGTCAAACTTAGCTTCTTATGGACTAATAGTCAATCCTACTTGACTATCTCTTAGTTCTTCTATGGTTCTACCATACCTTGGTACATCTTGCTCCTCATTTGATAGAAATATGACATTTCCTGATGCTTGATCCATATCTATTTGTGCTTCTTATGGCGTTACTTCTTGGTCTTTTTATCCTCTTTCTTTTGTTGTCTTGTATATGCCTATTTTCTCTGGATTCTGAGTTCTTCTTGTCTTCTTTCTAACTCTATCTTTTGTTTTGTAAAAGACAAGTCTTCATTTGTGATAGCTGCTTGCTCTTCATTTTTTTATTCACTTGATGCACTAGATGATATATCTGGATGCCATTCATATTAATTTGAATCTGTCTTTGAACCATTGTCTAGGATTACACCACTGTACCATACAAGAGTATTGTATAGTGCAAATAGTTCTCTGATTTCTGTTATCTCTTCTTTTACTGCTTCTGGAATATCTTGTTTATATTTTACATTTTCTTGTATTCCTTCAACTTGTTTATAAGATTCTTCTTCTCTTTTTTATTTTAATTTCCTCCTACACATGCAAGATGGAGGAAAAGGTGGAAGGAGAAGCCAAGTTTCAGAAGGCTCACCTTGACTGAGATTGAATACTTGAGAGAATATAGGATGGTTGGAGAAGATTTAGGGATGTTGAGACAAGTGGAATCAAATTCCTCCAAAGATGTAGAAAGGTTGGAGAATATATAGGATTGGTTAAGAAATGTGCATGTATGTACACATTCTTTTATTTATGAATTGGAAGTTGAAGATATTTGATCATTTAATATTTAAAAATATTAATATCTTTAGCCACATAATTGATTAGTTGGGAAAAAGAGGAAGTGATGTGGAGATAAGATGAGTTGGATTTGGAGATTAAATAATTAATAAATTATTTAATAGATGAGACTATAGAAGAATTGATAATGGATGATTAAATATTAGATATTTAATTGAATTGGTTTAGAAGAAAGGGGCAATAAATTAATTAATAAAATGTTTTAATTTAATTAATTATTAGAAGAATAAGCATCAAAGTGAATTAAATAAATTAATCTTTTCAAATTAATTATTTAATAGAAGAATAAACATTAAATAAATACAAATATTTATTCAATTATTCATAGCCAATTTTGAGTGTATACAATCCCTATTGGTTATCTTTGCTTGACCATTAGCTTGAGCATGGTATGGTGTAGATTTCTGATGCCTGATATTGTACTCATTTACTAATGTTGTAACAAGTGTAGATGTGAACTGTGCTCCTTGGTCTGTGACAATTTCTCTAGGAAGTCCATATGTTGTGAATACTTCTTCATATAGAAACTCAACAACCTTGTTATCTCTTGCATGTGTCATTGCCTTAGCTTCTACCCATTTAGTGACATAATCAGTACAAACCAAAATGTAAGACTTACCATTAGAAGGTGGATCAATTGGTCTTACAAAATCAAGGCCCCACTTGTCAAATGGTGTTACCACCACTTGGGGATGCAAGGGAATTTAATCTGATCTGGTTGGTTTTCCCATCTGCTGGCACCTATCACATTTCTTTATATATTGGGATACATCATTATGAAGCATTTGCCAATAATATCCCATGTTAAGTATTTTGATAGGTTTTCATTTTGCCGTGAAATGTCCACCACATGGTTCATCATGGCATGCATGCAGTATGTCACAAGTCTCATCTTCTCTCACACATCTTCTCATGATTTGGTCTTGAATTGTGTAAAATAAGCATCCTATTGTCCATGTGAATTTGAAACTCTTCTCAACAAGTATTTTTCTTTCTTTTGGAGGAAAATGAGAGGGTACCTTTTGAGCAACTAAATAGTTGGCTATATCAGCATACCATGGTGTATGAACAACAATGGAGAATAGATGCTCATCGGGAAATGAATAATCCATAACCGGTGAATCCTGATTGTTGTTAATCTTGAAATAAAATTTGCAACTACATTTACCTTTCACGGTTTGTCTATAATAGTGATATCAAACTCCTGCATCAAAAGAATCCACCTGGCCAACCTTCCAGAGATTGAAGGTTTGTTCATGAGATATTTGATTGCTGTATGGGCAGTATGAAAAAAGACTTTATACCCAATTATATAATGTATTAACTTATTGAGTGCATAGATGACTGCTAACATTTCCTATTTTTTTATTGTGTAGTTAAATTTTGCGCCCTGCAATTTTACTGAAATCTTTGATGAACCTCCTGTAATAGCTTGCATGGCCTAGGAAACTCCTTACATCCATCTGTTTTGCAGGTATAAACAAGTTAGAAATAACTTCAACTTTTGCTGGGTCCACTTGAATTCCTTTTTGAGAAAGATAGTGGCCAAGGACAACACCTTCTTGCATCATTATGAAGCACTTCTCACTATTTAAAGACAAGTTATGGTCTTCACACCTTTGCAAAGTCTTTTCTAGGTTACTTAATGCTTCTTCAAAAGTTCCACCATAGGTAGTGAAGTCGTCCATGTATATCTCCATATAATCATTAGAAATATCTAAGAACATGCTTATGACTGCCCTTTGGAAAGTAGTTGGGGCATTGCATAAGACAAATGGAAGCAAATAGTAGGCATGTCCCCCATGGGCATGTGAATGTTGTCTTGTCCTAGTCCTTAGGTGCTATTCTTATTTAGTTGTATCCACTAAAATCATCTAAGAATTAGGAATATTTATTTCTTGCTAAGGACTCCAACACTTGGTCAATGAAAGGTAGAGGGAAGTGATCTTTCTTGGCTGAAACATTAAGCTCCCTATAATCTACACAAACCCTCCACTTTCCATTTTTCTTAGGAACAATGACTAGAGGTGACACCCATTCACTATCAGAGATAGGATATACGAATCTCACATTTAGTAATTTCTACAATTCTTGTTTAACTATTTCCCTTAATGCAGGGTTGGTTCTTCTCTGAGGTTGCCTCATTGGTTCAGAGTCTTCTTTGATGTATATTTTGTGCATGCACAACTTAGGATCACTAATACATTTGGCCTAAAATTCTGACGGAGGTTTCCGACGAAGAAGGTATATTGTGAACAAATTTGATTTTTTTTTGAAAAATTGCCCGCATTCGTCGGAATTCTGATGATAATTCAATATATGTTTTCGATAGAGAAGGAATCGGCAATGACATTTATGTTTATTATAAAAAGTGCCTGCGTTCATCAAAATTTCGATGACAGTGGGCATTAATTAAAAAAAAAAAACAGACCAAGACATTTCAAATCATTTTCGCAACCTCTTCCCATTCTCATGTTGCCGCCCCTGCCCATAGTTCCACCTCTGTCAAACCCTAGCAACTGTATCGAGGTTGTGTCTACATAATGCCACAACCGGTTTTTTCTGGGAGGATGGAGCCATAACCTTTCTCGAGTGAGCCAAAGAATCCAATGAAGCCGGCTACCTCACGTCCTAAAGTGGGTTTTATATCTCAAACTGTTGTTGGAGGATCTGCATACAGAGTGAATAGAGCGAGCTAAAGATAATGTAGTTTTGCTGGTCTTGCCTGCTTGTACAGAAGAATTAGGTTATTAAGGGTCAAACCAGTACGAATTGGAGTTGCAAGATCACAGGCATGGGCCGTTATAAAGGCAACAAAGGCAGTGACACTAGCAAGAGTAGGTTGTATTTCACTTCCACACCTGCTTACGAAGAGATACAAGTGAAACCCAGGCTTCTGTTTATCTCTCTATTTCTCGGGCGAGATAACGAGCCGCTCTATTCAAGGGTAGGGCAAAGAGGATTTCCATGGTGTTTTTTGGAGAACTAAATTGTGTCCTTGACAATCAATCATGAATCAAATATCTTCAAGGACATGCACTGACAAATGCAATTGGAAACCTTGGCATTGCTAATGCATATGCTGCTGCTCTCAACAAGTTTGGTCATGACCTTGAGAATATAGTAGAGCAGGTATAGTTATTTGTTAGTTTTGTGATTTCAGTTTACTTGTATCAGAAAAACATATTATGCCTAACTAGAGCATAATCATTTTGACATTAATTTGCAAGTGCAACACATATTGTTAACCAAGAATTAACCTTTTTGAGTTTATTGCATATTTTACACATAATTGTTTGTTAAATCTATAAATTCCTTTACCATGGACAAATATCAAACTTTCAATTCCTTCAATTTGATAATCATGGCACTAAATCTTATCTTCATTTGCCATATACATTCATAGCCATTATTTGCGGTGAAAGTTGAACTTCCAAGGATAGCCACTAGAGTGTTTTTGCCTTCCAGATGTACTTCTGGAGTTTCTCATTTCTTATTCTAGTACTTGATCACACTTATGGTGTGTATTTACTATGTGCTCTCCATATTAATGGTCCCCTCTTAAGTAGACATCACCATGAAACATGTAATGATAGTATATTAATATAAGGAAATTATTCAATTGTACCCAAGTTCTTAGGAAATGCAATGTACTTGTTATATGTGAGTCACTTCAAGTGCATTGCTAGGGAAGGACAAGAAGACCATCGGTTAAACCTAGCATGTCATAGTGCAATGTACAGATTGTGGCCTCTTCATGAGTAGCTCACTTTATGCCTTCACATTCCATTTCCAATCACATAAGGCACATAATGGCATCACTTGCATTTTGAAGCCTTGAGCAAGAGTCAAGCTTAGGCTTGACATGCAATGGTTTTTTGTGGCACATCCCTCTATTCATCTCTTAAGCCAAAGAGTTTTCTTGTGATTTACAAATAAACAACATACAACCCACACAGAACAACAAAGCCATATTACTCACAAAGCCACATATACAGAGAGAAATAACTTTTTAAGTCTGTTTCCAATGAATAGACAAGTAGACAAGCATGCAAGTGAGACCCTATTATTTATAACTAAAAATTGAGTGTCTAAAGAGGTCATATTTAGGGTGACATCTATATATATACATAAGATAAAAAAGTCGCACTTGAATTATACAATAGTTCAACACTATACTTCCAAGGTCTTAGGGGTACATATGATTGGGTGTATACACCAATGAAGAAGATTCATACCATCAACATATTTCATTTAATAACCTTTGACGTTATAAAATGATTTTGAAACTATATCTCATTGCTACCATATCCATAAGTTTCATGGCCATCTCCTTAGATAGGTTTATTGCTCAGATTCATCATGCTTGCCATGTATTCGTGGACGTACCATTGTTGTGTAATAATTTTTTGTTGGGAACTATATTCAAGAAATATATCCTAGGGGAATAAACTGTAGATCATGAACATTCATTAACTCGAATGCCAAGTTTGAGGAGTATATATCTCATCAAATTCACCTATTAATTTTGATTTGATCTTAACACTTTGTTTTCATGACATTTGAGTAAAGTAGACCACAACTGCAATTGTTATGGAACCCAAGAACCTGCTTGAAATTTCATATTGATCAACCTTGTGAGTAAACCACGGCTCCATTGGGTTTGTCATAACAATTTCAGCACCATCCATGATTAGTCCATCATCTTTCATGATTAATAGTAGTGAACTTATTCAATGTCACATAACACCATGCAATGAAACTTAAGACATAACTCATTATTCTTCTGTATGAGATTTTTTAACCAAGATTATCATATTTCAGCTTGGGTGATAAGTTTTGGCATGGGAATCAACTAATAGACAACATAGATATTTATCATCAACCTCCTTTTTTTTCACCAAAGGGATAAAAATTTATTAAACACAATGAGAATTACAAAGCAAGAAGGGCCAACAGCTCAACAAAGAACATCAAAGCATTGCACTTCCCTATCTTCAGCAACTAACTACTCCAACATGTGAGACTACTCCAAAGATAATTGTCCCCTATCCACATGAATGTTCCATCGTATTCATACTATTAGTATTTGAATCATTTACAATTGTGGTGCACACATTTGAGCAACTCATGCCTATCTAATCTCCATTTGCATAACCTAAGATGGTAGATACAACTAAATAATCTTGAAAGAATTGCATATGAAGGGCACTATTAGAAAATAACTTATGTACCATGCTAGTCTATGTAGCTACTACTAATTATTGCATAGAAATAGATACATGTGTTAGAATTTGTTGAAATAGTAGCTAGCTCAGATACCTATCTATTGTATTTTAATGTTGTCAATGACAATTAAAATACACATGTATTATCTATTATGTAAATCGAACTTAGGGCTGGGCCCAAATACATGTAACTTGTAATTATGTCTTTCTTGGGCAAGACCTATATATAATGTAACTTGTGGATAGGACATGCCCTATAAATGTAACTTGTAATTTGGTCTGACCCTAATTGGGTGATGTAACTTGTGGTCCTATATTGAATGTAACTTGTAGATACGGTAGGTCCAATATGTATTTTAAGCAATTATGTAATTGGGCTAGGCCCAAACTCATGTAGTGGGTGATAAAGGTAATCAAGCAATAACATCTTAATAGGTCAAGACCTATTTGGACGATATACATAATATTATTATTAAATTAACAAGGCAGGCCGACTTCAGACTTGACACCACAAGTCAAGTATATAAGCAAATCATTTGCATGGCATAATGAATCAATAGCATACAAGGCGAATTATTCTTATGGCTGTCAACACATGTAATCTGCTCTCCAACATTTGGCGATCTCTCTCTCTCTCTCTCTCTCTCTTTTGTGCAAACTTGCTCCTCATCCATTGTGTGAAGGTTGGCTGTTAGGTGATACTAAGGATAAATATTCAAAATGTATAATAATTAAACTAATACATATATCACTCTCATACCTTCCTTAATTTGATATAAGGTCCCTCTATCTTGTTAATGCATGATAGCCTCGGTAAGATAAATGATTGAATGAGAGATAAATGAAGTCTCTCATTCAATCATCTATCCTATCAATAAACTATGATGAAGACTTCAAGCTATTGTTCCTTTATTTGATGATCATTCTTAAATTTGTATATACTCAACCATACTTGCAAAGTTCGATCAATGCTTAACTACCGATAATCATCGGTTGTAAATATCATAGCACAAAATACCAATTGGTATCAGTTTACATTAAAACCAATGCACTCCAATTAATATCGGTTAACATATTAACTATGAACACTAATTGTTATCAGGCTTAACCAATGCACTCTGATTAATATCGGTTAATATATTAACTGTGAACATTGATTGTTATCGGGCTTAACTAATACATACCGATTAGTATCAGTTGTCTTGCATATGATAGACACGTCAATTAAGTATCAGGTGGTTTGTTAAGTGATATACACCGATTTAGGTTTCTATCCTCCTCCTTTGTTGATATCCCCTCCCCCATTGTCTAATATATCTATGACTTTTCCAACAACTTTTGATATCACAACAAGAGATAATTTTGTATGAGTTTCTTAAAGCCAACTTTATTACTCACCCCTTGAAAATATGAAGAAAAAACCATAAACAAAATTAGGACAATCCTTTTTTCAAGCATCATCAACTATTCCACTAATGAATGTCATGATTTGGAGATTAAAATTCAACAACTTATTGTAGTTCTAGTAACATTTAAATAATAGGTGACAATGAGTTATACACTCATCATATCCCTTTTAAATGACATTTATAACCTATTATGTTTTTATCTTGCTATATGACATTGGTAACTTAATTACCTATTAGGGGCTCATTGTGATTCATGGTACCATGATTTCATGTGCAATCATACTTAGGAGGCAACACAATAGCCTAGTTATTCTTGTCTCTACATTATGGAGCAAGAATAATAGTTGTCAATTGTTCCTATTTTTTAAGGATCCACTTTACCGTTGTTGATTTTTATCTTTTATAACTTGATATCCTTTCTTGCATAGAATTGTCCTAAATCCAAATTTTCTCCTTGCTTGGATGTGTGTGTTCCTTGATTAGGACCTCTTTCATTGTTTTGTAGGTAAATAAATAAAGATATTGACCTCTCCTCTCTACTTATACACAAAATGGCTAATTGAAACCACTTCATATACACAAAATGTCTCCTTGCACTAATCGAGCCTAAAAAATGTGACACCCTTGTTCAACAAGGGTTGATACTCTACAACACGATGCCTATCATTCATGAGCTCAAGGTGGTTGCTTTCATGCTCAATAAAAATATGATCAATTTTTTTTGTAGTTTCACCATCATCATAATATCATTTTGCTATTGTTAACATCATACATCCTCATGCTACACTGGCAATTCATTGGGCTCTTCAATTTATTCACTCTTTATATGTTAGTGACTACCTTTAACTTATGAACCTTCAAATAAATCATCATAATGGCCCCTTCACTATCTTGTGTTGAATGAAAATCCTTCAACTGGACTGCATTGTATAAGAATTTGGTGTGGATCTTTCAATCTTTCCTTGATTTGCCATTTTTTATTGTTCCACCCTACAATTTTGTATTTGAGGTATGTAAAATAGTTGCTCTATAGATTTTTTTTTTCTCTTTGCATTCTTTTGGTTGCCTTCATTTAAATTATGTAATGTTTCCATAATATCTCTTTTACAACTATCTCTTCCTTTCTTTTACAATTAAGAGATCACTTGAATTGTAGGTAGAACCCTTCAAATGATAGGGTAGGCTTCCTTTTATACCTAATATATGTCTTGAAAGAATTTTATCCTCATGACATTAAATTAAAGTACTTTCTCTTCTATCTGGTATTGGTGGAGCAGAGGTTGTATTGCATCAACCTAGGATACACATTTCCGCAGATACAACACAAGTTAAATGTATCCCAGGTCGATGCAAAGCAACCTCTACTCCAAAGATCACTGGAAAATAGATCTAAAGAATTTTAATTTAATGCCATCAGGATAAAATGCTTTCAAGACATATAAATGGTATGCAACTGTATCTATTTGGAATGCATTACCCAAACAATGCAATCAATCAGTCGCCTTTGAAAAGAAAGTGGTATGATGAAATCTTTGGGCATAAAATAGATGAAATGCACTCCATACTACTACTAGACAATATTTTGGTCAATGATATTTTTAAAATAGTAAAGGAAGGTTTATGGAACAACCAAATTCTTATCATTATAAACAACGAATATTTTAAGATCCTTTTATGATGTGTAAGTTGAGAATATTTTATGAAAGGTCTCTAAATGAATACACTTTAAACTGATTTTAGAAATGACTATCGGATGTAGACAAAATGAATACTTTTTGGATTAGGATGGTACATAGAATCTACTATCAAAAGGTTGTCAAAAATTCTTGGGACTAGGAGGTGTGAAATGGCCTACTCTTATGCTTTTCATGCCATCAAAATTTGAGTTTGATTGTCATCATTTACTTTGCCAAATTCTTCACATGTAACTCTTGAATCAATTTCCTACACACAAAATGATGAAAAATAGGTTTGTTGATGGGGGATTTCCTAGGTCAAACCTTGGGTTGTGAATTAACCTTGAAGTATAATGTTTTCCTTTTGAGGGAAAGGATAGATCTAATCTAAAAATGCTTAAAATTGAACATGATACCTTGATGAATCTTTCTTGAATTCTCACACAAGGTTTTAGGATGTCATGCAGACTGTTGATCATGAATGTTGTGCTATAACTTTAATTCCCCTTAAATGCTTGATGAATGCTTGATTGCTTGTTCACTTGGAATTTAATTGATTTTATAATTAGGAGATCACTTGAATTGTAGGTAGACCCCTTCAAATGAAAGGGTAGGCTTCCTTTTATACCTAATCATACATAAAGTATTTGAATTTTTTCTCACACATGAGGCAAGAAATGAGGGGTCATATTTTGGGTCCCAATCACGAGTCTTGTCAATTTAGGATGTGACATGCTAAAGTGGGCATCAATGTCTCAAGATTAGATGGACCTTAAGTGATTGTCTCCCTTGCATATGATTTGTTTGGGTGATAAACTTCACCATTACTCACAAGAATTTTGTTAAGTCTCAAATATAGGGAAACGAAAGGCTTCAAATAGAAAACTTGTACATGCAACTAAATCCATTGACTAATCAAAAGAAAAAATTAAGAAATGGTTCGATCATCTGAGAGATGTTGTAGACTTGCAACTCACCAGCTACTTAGTTTTTGTGGGTGATTTGTTTTTTGTTTTGGTTATTGTTGTGGTGTTTGTAGGGAGACATTTACAAATTTATAACTATTTTCACTATTTAATGGTTTATGGGTTTGTAATGGTAATTTAATGTTCTTTCATATTTTTGTATATATTCTTTATAATAGCCTATTATATTGATTTTTTCTATAATGGATAATGGTGTGGGTCAGACGGCTTTGCCGTCGGTGCATGAAAGCATTGCATGAGTTCTACTTTTAAAAATTACATGAATTTTTTAAAATTTATTTGATTCAGTGTTATTTGAAAAAAAGTTTATCAATGATGTTTCCTTTCTCCAAGAATTGGATCTAGGATCTTTCCGTTAGATAATATGTAACATCCAATGACTAAATATTTTCTTTACAAATGCTTATTTTATTTAATTATCATCTAAGCGTGAATTAAAATTTATATTTGTACGAAAGAAGAACATATAAGATGAAGACTCATGTGCAAGTAAATTTCGTAAAAGAAAGCAAGGAGGCATTACCTTGAATGACATGGAAACAAGCTCATCAGCTGCCTAGAAGAGAGCAATTGGAGAAAAGTAGAGGAAAGTGTTAAAGGGTAATAAATACATAGAGAGTATGCAATACAAACAAACAATGTCTGGAGTGTGTGATGTGACGTCTCTAATTTATGTCCAGAGGGACTAACTAGTTTTGGAATTCCTGGGAAACCTATTGGGCCACGCTTGGAGGAAATCAATGTGTTCATGCAAGGGCCACCTTTTTTTCTATTATGAGAATGATGCTTTTGCACCGAAGGTTATTTGGAAGACAATATCCAAAAATTTCTATAGTGTGGAGCCAGAGTTGGTGGATTCAAAGTACTTTTCGGCTTCTAGGAGACCAAGAGGTTATGTACACAATCTCCCAATAGAAGGGAAATTTCAAGCATTACCTCTCCTCCCCATGACTATTTAGGAAGCACTTTCTCAGACAAAGGACTATTGGCCTCCATGGGATCAAAGAAAAAAATTGAAGCATAGACTCTAGACGATGTGGTGGTGTCCTTCGTGAAGAACTCAACACTATAATTGAAAATTCATGAGGGAAACTACAAGATAGTGAACAAAAATACATTCTTGAAAAGTGCGAAGAATGGAACTTGGTTTGGATGGGGCCACGTTAGGTGGATCCTCTAGAGGTTGACGAGATAGAAATAATATTAGGATTTAAAAAAGATCACACTCATGGAACTTCGTGTGTGACTGATCGATTGCGCTATTTGGGTAATGCATTCCAAATAGATACAGTTGCATACTATTTATCTGTCTTGATTAAAGCCTTTTATCTTGATGGCATTAAATTAAAGTACTTTCTCTTCTATCTAGTATTGGCGGAGAAGAGGTTGCATTGCATCGACCTAAAATACATATTTCTGTAGATACAACACAAGTTAAATGTATCCTAGGTCGATGCAAAGCAACTTCTGCTCCAGAGATCACTAGAAAATAGAGAAAGAACTTTAATTTAATGCCATAAGGATAAAAGGCTTTAATCAAGATAGATAAATGGTATGCAACTGTATCTATTTGGAATGCAATACCCAAACATCGCAATCGATCAGCCACACATGAAGTTCCACAAGTGTGATCTTTTTCAAATCCTAATATGACTTCTATCTCGTCAACCTCTAGAGGAGCCACCTAACTTGGCCCCACCCAAACCAAGATCCATTCTTCCCACTTTTCAAGAATGTATTTCTATTCACTATCTTGTAGTTTCCCTCGTGAATTTTCAATTATAGTGCAAAGTTCTTCATGAAGGACACCACCACATTGTTTAGAGTCTATGCTTCAATTTTTTCTTTGATCCCATGGAGGCCAATAGTCCTTTGTATGAGGAAGTGCTTCCTGAATAGTCATGGGGGGGAGAGGTAATTCTTGAAATCACCCTTCTATTAGGAGATTGTGTACATAACCTCTTGGTCTTCTGAAAGCTGAAAATTACTTCGAGTCCGCCAACTTTGGTTCCACACTATAGAAATTTTCAGATATTGCCTTCCAAATATCCTTCGGTGCAAAAGCATCATTCTCATAATAGAAAAAGGTGCTCCTTGCATGAACACATTGATTTCCTCCAAGCGTGGCCCAATAGGTTTCATAGGAACTCCAAAACCAGTTAGTCCCTCCGGACATAAATTAGAGATGTCACATCACACACTCTAGACATTGTTTGTTTGTATTGCATACTCTCTATGTATTTATCACCCTTTAACACTTTCCTCTACTTTTCTCCAATTGCTCTCTTCTAGGCAGCTGATGAGCTTGTTTCCATGTCATTCAAGATAATGCTTGCTTGCTTTCTTTTACAAAATTTACTTGCACATGAGTCTTCAGCTTGTATGTTTTGCTTCCGTACAGATATAAATTTTAATTCACGCTTAGATGATAATTAAATCAAATAAGCATTTGTAAAGAAAAAATTTAGTCATTAGATGTTACATATTATTTGACGGAAAGATCCTAGACAATTCTTGGAGAAAGGAAACATCATTGATAATCCTTTTTTGCAAATAACACTGAATCAAATAAATAATAAATGTTTTATGCAATTTTTAAAAGTAGAACTCGTCCAATGCTTTCATGCACCGACGATAAAGCCATCTGACCCACATCATCTGACACTGTCGGAATTCCAACGACAACTAAAGAAACATCTGACGAGGATGTTGTATATCCGACGTCACTTCCATGTCAGACAGTTGTCAAGGAGCAAACATAGCATCCATCGGAATTTCGATGCTAATCCGCCAAAATTTTTGGTCAGGGGAGCAAATATAGCTGCCATTGGAAGAGTTCATAACGTCATCGGACGTCTGACCCAAATGGCATCGTCGGGAAGACCGACGATGAATTTTCGATAGTTAAATTGGTCGGAAGTCCAACATGGTATCGTCGGACTTCCGACAATTAGCCTTCGGAAGTTAGGCCCAAATGTACTAGTGGATGTAATCCTTTCATATGTATGTAGTCCCATGCAAATGCTTCCTTATGAGACATTAATACTCTTTTTTGAGACATGGTTTGATCTTGAGTGAGGTTACTATTAACATTCAACCATTTATCTGGAGTCACTTCAACTGTCTTAATTATTTCTATTATAGATGCTGCAGGAAAGTGTGGCACTTGTATTTCATGCGACAATAGTGTATGCAGTATGCCTGTGGCTGTAAGAGATCTTGCAACAGAAGTTGGCAGTAACAGTTGTAAGGGACATATATTTTCTGCATTACATTGATTAGTTTGATCTGGGACTCCATATTGATTTTGCAAGATATTGGAGAGCACATCCTCCTCTTCCTGAAGCTATAAGAAAGGGTCCCTTCTTATCATCATCAATTGCTATATTGTATTGACTTCATCAGACTCTTCCTCTATATCTGGCCAAACTGGTTTCTCTTTCTCAAGTTGAGGTTGTGCAGGTGGGTATAGTGCAAGCTTTTTAGTTTTCATCCCATCTGAGATGGTCATGTCCCTTGACCTACATCCTATGAAGGCATCCGCTATGGATAACCAAGGTCTACCCAAAATGATAGGGTATCCCCCCAAAGTTTCTTTAGGTGAGAGGATAAGAAAGTCAGCTGGATATTCCCAGGAATCCAATGTTACAATAAGGTCTTCCACCATACCATCTGGTTAAATAATACAACTATCTGCAAGTTGCAAGGCAGTAGGTGTAGATCTTAGGTTAGTGATATCGAGTTTCTATATCACATCCTTTGTCATGACATTTATTGTTTCCCCTAGGTCAATAAGAGCATTCTGAACTTGAACTCCATTAATGATTATTCCCACATCAAGACTCCCTAGGTCTGAATACTTAGGTACACAAAGTTTTCCTAGCATAATATCTACTAACTAGCCTACAACATGGACCATTTCTGGGTCTTTCCTCTTTCTTCCTAGCTTCTTCAAACAAGCTTCTTTAATTGCTTTTCCATAGATTGGAACATCTTTTATTGCTTGGAATAAAATAATCTTAACACACACATTCTTTAGTTGGTCCACAATATCAAACATGGGCTCTTCTTTTAGTTTTGTTGGATCTACTTCCAATCTTTGGGGAAATGGAGGTGTAGTGTCTGATTCTTGCTGCACTGGCCTTGATGGAACATGTGGACCTGTCTCACTTTGCTGAATGGTGTCTTCTGTAGGTATCTTAGTTATTACTGGAGGCAAAGGTGCATGAAGAGTTGTTCTTGACCTTAAGTGGATGCCACTAATACTAACAACATAGACAAGATATTGGTTTGGATGAATAGCATAAAACTACTGTTGTTGTGGTTGTTTACTGTTAGGATTGGGCATAGGCTGAGATAGAAACTGATTAGGTTTAGGTAGAGTAGTAGCATTTTGATTAGGTGGTGGCATTAAAGCTTGTTGTTGGGGTTGTTGAGGAGGATGCAGGAAACCGATGGATTGATTTGACCATTGTTGTCCTCCTCTCCATTGAGGTGTTTGTTGCTAATTTCCTTAAGGTGGTTGCCAACCTCCTTTATTTTTTTGCCAAGGAAGGGGAGAGTTTTGATAATTGGTCCATGCATTTTGGGGGTTATTCCAATTTCATTGAGGAAAATTCCCATTATGTGATGGATAATTATTTTGCCACTAATTATTAGGATTATATGATATTGAATAAGGACCATTAAAGGATAATGGATCAGGTGTAATACCTTGTCATGGAGCCCATGGTCTCCATTGTGCAACATGAAACATTTGATCCTCCTCCCCTTCAACAAGTTTGAACTCCAATGGAGCATACGTGTTGTCAATATTTGCTACCTTCTTGCACCTACAGTCCCTCTTCTTTTTCCTGCGGTGAGGGCAATATTCAGCTAACATTGCCTCTTCCTCCTTGTTCTTTTTTTTTGCCTAAAGTGTGTCCAACTGGGTGGCCATGTTTTTCATAATATCTTTCTTGAAGTCATATAGTAAGTGAGTAATCTCCATCCTTGAAACTCCATTGGCAGAAGACTTCCCCTTCATAGTTTGATAACCTCTACCTTTCTTTACAGTTTCTCAGAAGTAGTTTTGGCATACCTTCTTAATATCTTTCCAAGGAAATTGAGTGATGTCTCCTCCTCCTATTAGGTCTAGGGTATTAGTACAACTGTCATTGATCACTCTTATGAAAAGAAAATTTTGAGACTCTTAGTTATTCTTTAGGTAGAACTATAACCTTGAGATGTAGTCCTCCAAATTTTCATCTTCCTTTTGCTGCATCCTGAAGATGTCATCTCCCCTATTACCACTTCTACAGTATTCTTTGTATTTAAAAAAAAAAAATGGTTTTCATAGCTTCACAACTGTCAACAACATCTATCCCTAGACTCATAAACTATCCCAGAGCTCCTTCTTTCAAAGTAACAGGAAACAACTTGAGTCTATGGGAATTAGTGGTGTAATCATAGCTTCGACAGAGAATGTTGAATTTGAACAAAAAGGTATCTGGGTCCTCTATTACAAGCCCATAAAACTTAGGGAGAATTGAAGTAGGGATATTCTTGAGGTTGTTATTATCATGCTGGTTGGTGATAGGGAATTCAAAGGTAGCTGGGTTAGGCTGATTTTGTGCAGCATCAACCATCCTTGCTTTATAAAGTATCAAAGCAAATGGGTTTTCAATAGTTTCTTGGTTAGTTGGATCCTCAAAGTTGGCAAATAACTTAGATAAAGGGTTTATATCTTGGTCTTTGCCTTCAAATAGATTATAAACCTCCCTAGAGCGTCTCTTCTCCTTGACATGTAGTAGTATTCAGAAGTAATTGTGGGTCATTTATCTATGAAGGTAAATGGAAAAAAAACTTTTAACTATTGAAAATGAAGTACAATTATCAATAAATGCAAAGGTTTCTAGTTTGACACCATCCCCAAAAATGACGCCAAAAATGATCGATCTTCTCAATGGTTCAACAAATAGACCTTGAAGTCATACCTTAGGGATTGGAAATCCAACTAAGTAGTTATCTTTCATCATGAAGGTTCATTTAGTTATCAATCTGGTGCATATACTTGAAATGGGTCTGCAAAGTATATGCACTAGAAAGACTAAAACAATCACCTTTCCTATTGCTGGAAATGAAATGTTGCTGAAGAAAAATGCTAAAACCAAGTAACTGAAATGCTTGAAAGGAAAAATAACTATCTTCTAAGAAAAAAATAGGAAAGAAAAGACTTTATCCATGATCAACAAACAGGGTTCTACTCAGTGCCAATGGCTACATGAACAATCACAAAAAATATTCCAGTGGCTACAGGAACAGTTTATGATCCAGATAATGCTAAGTACAAAATGAAAAAGTAACTGATAAAATAAATCAAGGGATTACTCACTAAGTGGGCCCCCTTAGTAATCATCCAAACAACTGAATCAATTGCCTGGAACTTAAGGTATTATATTTATTAAGCCAAAAGTAATTGATAACATAACATCATATTGCTGGAAGTCTCTCAACTAAGCTAGAACTGTATTACAAATGTTGAAACTATTCTTTTCTCCAACCACCATACAAGAGAAGGTGGGAGATTATTTAAAGCAAGAAATTACTAACTACCTAGCATACCACTTCCATAGTTCAAGGAGGATGCTTTTATTGAACAAGAAGAAAAACAAGGTGAAGTTACAAGCACTGAAAATCAGTCACAGTCTGGTGGAACAATAGAGAGAGAATCTAGCATAACCTTTATCCTAAATTCAATCCTACAACAAAGGAAATCATTAAGTATATATAATTCATAATGAACCATCTTCAATTGATCTTTCACTCTTTCAATGACAATCCTTGATGTCTCTTTTACCGGCCAACAACTCCATGATCTTTATTGTTGAGCATCTTGGACTGATTCAACATTCTTCTTTAGTCCTGCATAAAATTGTTAATGTGCACAAATATAGGCCTATTTATCCCTATTAGAATAACATTCAAAATCTACATGCAACATTACCATGGATATTCCTCCTAGCATAATTACCTATTATATTGCATAAAAAAGGAACATATATCAAAGATGTTCATGTCATATGACCATATCATTAAAACATATAAAGTATTATCACTTAGCAAAGGTTCTGAACTCAAAAGACATATCTAGACTCCTAATGTCCCAGTAATGACACATAAACATGGATTAAATAGAGCCATTCTTTTGGCTAATCAATGCTCGCATATGTGTCTCTAAAATACATAAATACATCTATATATACAGCAAAAGAATGCTATACATCCGATAATTCAAAAACATAGATGAATCTCTATAAAAATATATCATGACCTCTATGGTGGATGGGTCTCTGAAGCCATAGGCTCTATAGGATCCTAATCTCAACGTGGAGGCTATCTCACTAAGGTGGACTATGATCTTGCAGTAGTGGTGCCTGCTACTACGAGCCCCTCCTCTCTTGTTGCAGCTCCACCACGGTCTCCTGGTACATCATCAGTTCCTCTCATGTCGCAGCTTCTATCTGGCATGCTACCTCCAAGTCCAACATCGGCTAGCACACTCGGGGGTGGTCGAGGTGACCAGTTGTGCCCTGTTGGGTGATATCCACTTGTTGATGGAGGTCATCTACTTGAATCTATAGAGAATCACGTGCCCTCTCGACACTCCCAGCTTGCATCACCACCTGGTCTCTCTCCTCAAGGATAGTGCGAACCTCCATTAGAGCTTGGTCTCTTTGTCTTGTCATGGTGGCCAGGTGTGCCACTCCCTACACTAGCTCTACATGGCCCTCCTCATACATTATTCATAGCTCTTATATAGGCTTGAATAAATGAACACATCTCCCTACAGTCTGGAGAGGACAATAGGCATCTAGCACTAGGCCCTGGATCTACACAGTGGGGACAATCTCTGCGAGTGCCTGATGGACAAAGCTCAGCCACTTGGCTATGCCCTCTACAAACAAAAAATATTTCTCTATTAGTATCCATAGTATCAAAATCTCTACATGTATATACATATATAAAAGCATGTTTGGGAATAACTAAAATCATAATACATACTAGGATCTCTGCTCTTCCAGTCAGGGTCTCGTGGAGGTGCCCTGCTCGAGGATCCCTCCATGATGGCATTAGTGTTGATGGCCCATTGGTGGTGTAGCAAGTGATGGGGGGAGCCCCCTTGATGTAGGCACTCCTCCCTCTGGGTTTGATCTCCCCACCCGCTGTCTCTGTGCCAACCTTTCACCCTCATCACTTGAGGATGAATGGTCATCGCTATCCCCTCCTAAAGCTCCAATGTCTCCTCCTGCCACATCTGGTGGGAAGATTAGAGTAGGGCCTACCCTAACCCATTATCCCGTGAAGTCCAGGAGGACTCCGACATTGTCTATGTCTAGCTGTGGAGCGATGCCATCATCGTCACTACCCTTAGAGCTATCCAGAACATCTTTGAGGGTGGGGCGAGGCAAGTCCTGGGGTCGTACTACACTCCTAGTAGAATGTATGTATGTAGGTGCAATGGGTGGGTAGTTTACATGTGCCTGAAGCATGCATTGTCACCAGTATTATGAGATAGCTCAAACTGCTGCATGCATCATTGCCAGTATTATGACATCACAATATGGTCCTTGCACCCAAGCAGGAACTAATCGCGCTACATTTTAAGGAAGTTGCATGCAATCTATGGTTTAAACCCTCATCTCCCAATATGACTACCAAATCACATCCTTGATCTTGAGTTGTTCTAAGGTTACCCTCCAGTACATCAAGTCACTAGTCCACCACTCCCCACGCCGTAGTGGATAGCCACGTGCGCTCGACATATCTAGTGGCATTGATACTGGGAATCCGACTAGTTGTGTGCATGTGATGTGCTCAAATATCCACACATTTAGCAACGTGCATGTCATGAGACTCTGGTACTCATGGTGCATGTACCGAGATAACTCTTAGTATAGATGGGTGAGAATGTTGTAGCCCCATGCGTACACCGTCCTGTGCTCCTCCATCTCCTAGATAAGGGGCACAAACCCAACAATTAGATCTGAACCATGACTGTCTATGAGTACTCACCATGGTATGATTGGTATCATAATGCACCATACCAAGGGGAGCAAAAATCGATCCTGACCTAGCACTCGTAGGTAAACATGTTTGATCCCATCGAACCTCTGACTAAGGGCCCACTCTTGATGCCTACTAAGCTCTATTGCTGATAATACGGCAGGACATACTCTCTCCCCTTAGATGGGTAATCAGAGGATGAGGTAGACGTTGATCAGGGTCACTGTCATCTCCCCTGTAGAAAAATGAAAGGACAACGTATTTGCATCCCATCTCTCCATGAGAGCTTGTAGCATCGGGGTGTGAAATTGGAACTTTGGCAGATGAAATGTCCACCATAGACCTACTCTCCTGAAGAGCCATCTGTCTACCACCACCAACTCCTCCGCTCAATCCTGCAAAGTCTGCAGTAGATGGCTTGACATATGCTCCTGCATCTCGGGCAACGTCTACACACAGATAAAGTTTCTCATTAGTCTCCTTCGATGATATGATCTAGACACTAGCGCGTCCTTAAGATGCCAGTGCGCCTTATGGATGCTAGTGTTCAAGGAGGACCACAATGTGACGTTTGGATGATAGCGCACATCTAGGATGAATGAGTGGTGCCTAGACCCTGATGCGCCCCCCAGACACCTACGCAATCATACACCTAAAAATGCTAAAAAAATGCATAAAAAAACATGTACGAATGTGATTCAAGGCGTACCTACTCGGGCTCATCGCCCTACTCTACTACAGTTCGAAGCTCCTTGATCCTTCTTGCTTTGTGCTCTTGTTTGCATGGCATTTTCGCTCAAACACTATTCAAATCTCAATGCAATTGTCCACGGTGAATAGTGAAAATGACCCTTCTCGTGGCTTGCTCTTTATTATACAGCCTAATTTTCGTCCAAAATTATTCTTGACCATTTTGGGACAATTTTGGCTCATTTTCCTTCTTTTTTTTCGCACCTCATTGGGGGAAAAATAGGAGGGGGCATATACTCACCTTTATCTAATTTTTCCTTTCTATCTAACTTAACACTCCTTAAGCATTCTTCTCGCCGAAGTAGTTTCCTTTGTTTTTCATGCTGACAAACTTTTGAATTTTGCAGTATAGAATTTATCACATTGAATATTGTGGTTTCTCATGGAGAATTAAGGGCATCGTCTGTGATGGCTGGCTTGACCTCTCTGGCCTCTATAATATCCTTTTTGGGCTAAGTATTTATTTCACTTATTGCATTCATTATACAGCATGGACTTAATGAATTCACCCTTTTGAAACTACTTTAGTACACCTAATTCCTTGAGTCGATCAGTCTACTAAAGTTGGGGAAAAATGTATTGTCCTAAATTGTGCCCAGTGCATTTATGACACTTATGCATGGCACCTGATGTATTAATGAACTCATAATCAAAATCCTATCATTTTTACATCATGAGTCCCAAAGACAAAGTGCCCCCATTTATCCCAAAATCTTATTTGGGCCTATCTTTGGTAAGACAGAAACATGCCACATAGATGTCTGTGCATCGCGCTAACGTCCTGATGAAATTGCAAAATCTCGAGTTCTAGAATGGGTCAGATGCCTGCCAATGTGTGTCCCTTGGCTCGCTTTCGACTATAATGGCTCTCTATGCTTCTTTCCAGTTTTGAAAACCTTTCATTGCTCATTTTGAAGGGTTCCCTTTTGGAATCTGGATCTCATTCTTCTCTTGGTGACTCTCTTGGCTTTGATATTGATCTTTCAATGCTCTCTTTAATTCTCTACTAACATTACCAAGCTATCTTTATCTACGATGATCTTGCAACTATCATGCAACAAGCACGTATCTCAAGCTTTGTCACACTCGTATCTCGAAAGGGGGGGTTTGGTTGCACGCCTTGTCTTCTCTTTATCTTTTATCCATATTTTATCATTGCATGCAATATATCAATCTTATTTTTGAATGTATCTATTATCTAGGTTCATTTAACTCGCCAATTTACTAATTTGGTTGTTTGCAATAGGGGTTTACTTCCATTAAGAGGAGTATAGTTTCTATTTACATATTTACCATTTATCTTTTATTCCAATCTATCCGTCTAGTTGTCTATGGCGGTGGAAACACCTAAAGGGGGTCTAATTGAGGCAGGCCCTTATACAACCCCAACAATTTTCCCTCATCTTTGTGTGTACGTGGCAAATAGATCCTGCGTGGTGGAGGTAAGTTACTGTTGATTCTCAAGATGCTTATGTGGTTTCTGGTTAAGTAGACAACAATTTGTCATGATGGCGTCCGCGTACTGCACTGATGTCCAAAACTCGAGAGCTTCTCGACTCTGTGGTACATTCTACTCTGAGTTTATATCACTCTGTTAGTTCAAATTATTGTATTTCATTGTTTCCATACTTCACACAGTTTAATTATCTTTCATTCTAGCATAAGTATTAGTTTTGTTATCCCCTGGCTCACCTTAGCGCCAATTCGAGTGAGGTAGCAACAGATTGATTTGTCCTCTGAGATTCATCATCTTGGGAGGTGACAAATCCCCTCCTCTCCATATGTATACATATGTATATATACACATACATATATACATGCATATATTTATACACATGTATGTATGTATGTATTTATGTGTATAAGACAAGAATGATTGAAGCCAAATTGAAAATTTTGAAATGAAATAAAACAAAGAAAACCCAAATCAACTTTGATTTGATCATTCTCTAGTTTGATGTGTTCTCACGATGTTGCAGATGCTCAATATAATAATTTGATTATGCAAGTGATGAGTAATTGATTTGGCATTATGATAGTATGATAATGAAAAAGTGGATAATTTGCAAGGAAAATTGAGGGATTAAATAAAATTTGATGGGAAGAGGGAGGTGAAGAGGGAGGTGCATGCAAATGTGCCACTTGTCTCACTTGGGGACAAGTGGCAATGAAAAGAATGACAAGTGTCTTTGAGAAGGACAAGTGTCAATGCAAGGCAGGACAAGTGTTAATAGGGACACATGTCCGTTTTGGGAGATAGCCACCCAAAATTAGCTTTCTTTTCTCAATATTAGTAATATAAGGAATGTGCACACACATGTGAGGGGGGAAGGTTAGAGAGGATAGAGTTGGTTAGAACCCTAGGGTTATATCCAAAGGATGGGTTAGATGAGGGTTTAGGTATGTGACAAATTAGTTATTTGAATTATTTAAATTTAAATAATAGGAGGAAAATGGTGACATGAACTATATGAAACAATTAAATTATTTCATTTAGTTGAAGGAGTGAAATGAATTATGAGAAGATTAAACTCTCGATAGATCATGGGAAAATATATTTGATGATTTATATTGCACAAGTGGTTAAGTTGAGATGTACATTTGATGAAAATTCACAACCGATAAGCATAACAAAACAATTGATGGAAATGATCAATATAGCCATGTTCTGATTGAATGAAAAACAAGTTTTAAGGACCCGAAACCATTACAACATAGTTAAAATAAAAAGCTGAGAAAATAGAGTCCTCATACAAAGCGACTGGTCCAAAAAACCAGCGAACAGAAAAAATAGCTAAACAACAAAAAACAACAAAGAACCCAAGGAGACACTACATAGTAATTTTCTTCAGCAGATCCTCTGCCTTAGTCACCAGCTCATCATAGGTTGCCCCAACTGATTTTAGCTCCTCCAGGTCCTTATTCACTTTCTTTTCCTTCCTCTTTCCATGGGTGCGAGTTCTGGGACCTTGGGCTTCCCTGGTTCCTTCTGCATCCAGGTCAATTTCCTGGGTTTCCTTTTCATCATCGAGCTTGCTGATGAGGGTATGGGTGTTGTTGGCTGAGATTTTCAGAATGCTGAGACTCTGCTCCGCAATGTTCTTGAGGCACTCCTCTATCTTGTCCACTTTGGCAACTGTATCCCAGAGCATTTTTTTGTTAGTTTCCTACAGGGTTTTTCTATCCTGTATCTCCTTTTCAATTTTCTCAAACCGGGGATTAAAGGCATCTCTGATGTCTTCCACTTTGGCAATTGTGTTCTTCAAATCTTCAATATAATTGGCCATAGTGTTCCCCTCTCCAATGTTAATGGTCTCTAAGATCATGACTCTGTTGCAGAGTTTTTTGTATTCATCCATAGTATTCTTATTCCCGTCAATAAGCCATTCAGTGGTTTTCATAAAACCCTTCAAGGCCTTGGGGTGAGGACCAGGAGAAGGAGTAACTTTACCAGTAGCAATATGGAGGGCAGAAATAGTGTTAGTGGCCCTGAGGGTCTCGTCCATAGTCTCCATCTCTAGGCTTTGTTCAGCTTCCAGGGTTCTTGTTTGCTTGTCCTCTTCCAGTTCCTTGCCTATGTCCTCCGGATCTTTGCCAGTCTCCTCTGTTTTCTTTTGCTTCTTCCTGGGTTGGGCTTGGATTTTACTTTTTTCCTTCAACACTCCCTTAGGGTTCTTCTTCTCCTTAGGTAAATCAGAGTCCTCTTCTTCTGAAGAAATACTAATCAAGGGTTTGCTTTGGGGTTTTTTACTCTTAGAAGAAGAGGGTCTTGATTTCCTCTTCTTGCTCCTCTCATACTCTGAGTCATCAAAGCTTTCCTCATTTTCAGTCAAGGAATCATTATCTGAATCCTCCTCCTCTGAGAAATCAAAATCAGACATTTCTTCTTCCGAATCCATAGAGAGCTGCATTCAGTTGATTTTACTGGCCTTTAGATGATCATAAATGAGGACCATAAGTCCCTAGTGCATTGCAGTGTCACCCTGAGGATTTTCTTTATATGCTTTTAGGGATACATTCATAGAACAGAGCAAGAAATAAGGGAAATTCATCTTATCATTATGCCTAAAATGATTTAAGAGGACAAAGTGATATCCATATACTTTCGTAAACCTACCATCTAGAGTTATATACCTCATTAAAACAAAGAGAATTTCCTGTCAAGGCTTTGCAAAAGCCCTAGGTGGGTAATAGGTTTTGCTCAACTTTACCAGTCTTTTCTTCTCTTTCTCTGTGACCGGGTACCTTTCAATGGCTTCCCTGTTGACCTTCCTATCTCTGTAGAAATTGCAGCCCTCCCTTTTGAGTCCCGTAGCTTTAGCTATTAACTCTTCGTCAATTTCCACCAGTTGGTCACCCATTTTAAGCTTGCCCTTCTTCCAATTTTTGCAGAAGAAGCTGGTTATCTTTCCATCACGGCCATGGAGTCTCTCAAGGAAGCTCGAAAGACCACCCTTCTGCAAAATTTCCCACACCTCTTCTTTCTGTTTCCATTCCTTGCAACTTCCTAGCTCATATCTTCTCCTATTTCCGCCCATGGTGTCGTTTCTCACAGTCAAGTTCAGGTTACAGAGCTGGTGAAATAGAAAACTTTTCGAAGCTAAAACAAAAGCCTAGAAAGCGTGCGTAGCATTATTGATTTGACAAGTTATAATGCACGTTCTACTAACTTTGATGTTATAATGAGTAATTCCCTTATTATCGAAGTAACTCGAAGTGCTTACTTCAGTACATATCATAATTGCCTTATCAATCAAGATTCTTTGGGGTACTTCGATATCTTTCATTTATTATGATTTGTCTTACATCTCCGGGAAGACCGCTCTCACCTGTCCACATGGTTATTGTATCATTCTTCACCGCCACGTTTGCAGCCCAATTAGTAGAACAGTTGGCCTCTTGATATATATGGGATATGTGGCATTTTTTGAAGGTTCTGATGATGTCAATGGCAGAAAAAATTATATTGTGGATTGACCAAGAGGGCTGAGAGGTCCCATTGAGACACTTAATAATATTGTTGGAATCCCCTTCAATCTAGAGATGGGTACAGTTCCATTTTTTGGCTAGAATAATGCCTTGAAGGTCTGCCATAGCTTCCACCTTATGATTGGTTTGAATGCCAATAGGGACAACAACCATACCTTTGCAAATGCCTCTATCATCTCTGAGAATAGCTCCATAGCCTGAAGGACCTGGATTTCCTTTGGCTGCCCCATCAAAATTGATTTTAAGCCAACCATGGGTAGGGGTTTGCCATTTAACTTCAAGCCTTTTATTGTGGCTGATATTATGACCATCAGTGATCTTCATATTCCAGGCTCTTAAGATATTTGACTCCAAAGAGTTGTTTGAGTAACAAGAGACCTCCATAGTTCCCATATTCTCCTGAATAGCCCTTTGAATTTTTTGAAAAACAATGTCTTGATTTAAGGACACATCCCTGAAAATTCGGTTGTTTCTTTCCTTCCAGAGACCCCACAGAATGTGAGGCAGAGAGAGCTGCCACATACACCTCAGAAAAGAGTTGGTCCAATGAATTTGCCAGGAAGAGAACAAATCTCTGATGTTACTAGGAAACACCCAAGTAGGACTAAAGCTTTTGAGGAAGCTTTCCCAAACAGAGGTTGAGAAAGAACAGTGGAGGGCAAGATGGTCCACTGACTCTTCCTCTTGAAAGCACAACACACACCTATTTGGAAGGGCAAAACCTCTGCATTTAAGGTTGTCAATAGTAAGGATCTTATTCTAGAGAATAGTCCAGAAGAACATATTGTTTTTAGGAGTTAGCCCTTTTAACCAAGCTTTAGACTAGAAAGGATTCATAGGAGGGGAGGGGGACAAGATACAATATATCAAAGATATAGTAAAGGTACCTTTGGGGTTATATCTCCAGATCAGGGAATCCTCTTCCTTATTCAGCCAGATAGCAAACAGTTGGGTTTTGAGCTTGGAGAGATTGGGATGAATACTATCAATGTTCTACCAGTTGTTCCCATCCCAGTAATCTGCCACTAAGGTACCAAAAGAGCCAATACAAGAGGGGGCATGGGAAGCCCACTCATAGAAATCCATTAGGGGTTTGTCAAAAAGCTAGGGATCCTCCCAGAATCTCACTTTTCTACCATTTCCAAGTTTCCATGTCACACCTTTAGCAAACACCTCTTTACATTTAGAAACATGGTTCCAGATATGAGATCCATTTATACTAAGATCCAAATTAAGAAAAGAAGATAGAGAAGAGGACAGAAGATAATACTTACTTCTCCAAATTTTGCACCATTCAGAATCAGAGTTAAACCATCTCCAAACTTGTTTTGACAAGAGAGCTTCATTTAAAGTGCGAATCCTCCTAAGCCCTAGACCACCTTTGCTTTTTGGCTTGCAGACCTGATCCCATGCCACTAAGGACAATCTTTGCTTTTCCTCCACCCCAGACCATAGGAATCTTCTTTGAATTTTCTCAATAGCTTCAACATACTTGACTGGAATTTTGAATAAGCTAAGAGCATAAATGGGGATACTTTGAAGAGTAGCCTTAAGAAGAAGGAGCTTACTAGCTTGACTTAAGAGAGCCCCTTTCCAACTTGCAAGTTTTTTGTGAAATTTATCAACCAACAAACTCCAATAGGAGTCAGGAGGGGAAATTCCCATGGGGAGACCAAGGTAGGTAGCAGGAAGGTCAGCAATCTTACACTCCAAAATTCTGTTGATCCTTTGTTGTCTTCTCTCCGGAGTGTTAATGAAAAAGACATCACTTTTGGCCCAGTTAATAAGCTGCCCCGTTGCAGAAGCATATTTACACAAGGTATTCTTCAGAACTTTAGCTTCTGAGATGCTTGAATCCCCCATAATTATTGTATCATCAACAAACTACTGGTGTGAACAAATAAGGTCAGCAGAAGAAGGTTGGAGACCCTTAAAGGATCCTATTTGCACCAAATTTTCCATGGTCCGTCCAAAGCATTCTGCCATAATAATGAATAGGATTGGGGAGATAGGATCTCCTTAACTAAGACCTCTCGAAGCTTGGAAAAAGGTTGAAGGAGAACCATTGACAAGAACAACAAAGGACGTAGTAGTGGTAAGTTGGGATAAAAGATCCACAATTCTTGGGGCAAACCCAAAAGCAGTAAGGACTTTCTGTAGAAGAGACCAGTCCACCCTATCATAGGCTTTGGAGAGATCTAGCTTAAGGATGAGACGCTGCTTCTTCACTTTAACAAGAGAGTGAATATTCTCATGAACAGTAATAATGGAATCGAGAATTTGTCTTCTAGGAACAAACCCATTCTGCTAGTGTTTAATAAAAGCCGGGAGAATAGACAAGAGTCTAGAGGTTAGGACCTTAGATATGATCTTGTAAAAGGAATTGCAGAGGCTAATAGGTCTGAACTTGTCCAGAGAATCAGCACCTTGAATCTTGGGGATAAGAGCAATAAAAGTACCATTTATTTCCTTCAAGAGTTTTCTAGCTCCAAAGAATTCCTTAACCCCATTAGCAACATCAGTCCCGATAATGTCCCAGAACTCTTGAAAAAAGAGCATTGGGAAGCCGTCAGGACCAGGAGCTTTGTTTCCATCAAAGGAGAAAACAACATTTTTAATTTCTAAGGTGGAAGGAATGGAAGAGAGAAAAACATTATTTTGGGCATCAATGAGATGAGGAATGTTCTAAAGAAAAGAGGATTGAGCTTCAACATCCAGACTTTGATCCCTCGAAAGGAGGTCTGAGAAATACCTCTTAGCTTCATTCCTTATTTCATCTTCCTTGACCAACTCCCCACTGTCCACAACTAACTTGTTCATCTTGTTGGCAACTTTATGTTTGATAGTTGACATATGGAAGAATCTTGTATTCCTGTCTCCTTCCTTGAGCCATTTGCATCTCGATCTCTGCTTCCAGAACATTTCCTCTTTAGTAATAATATCACGATAATTCTTAAGAATCTCATTCTCCTCAGCAATAGAAATAGTACTAAAACCATCCTTCTGGATCTGGTCCTGTATCTCTTTTAGGTTTTCCTAAATTTTACTCTTAGCCTCAAATTTATTCCCAAAGCTGTTCTTATTCCATATTCGGATGTTGTCCCTCACACTTTTGAGCTTCTTAACCACTTTGAACATTGCCATTCCCTCAACTTGGATACTCCACCATTTTTGAATATACTTTTTAATATCAGGGTGAAGAGTCCACATTTTTTTAAATCTAAAGGGATAGTTTTTTCTTCTATTGATCAAATCAACATTAAAAGTAATTGAAAAGTGATCAGAACCAACCCGAATATGTGCAGATAAAGAACAGAAATACTGACTGTACCAATCATTAGAAATAAGAGTTCGGTCAAGGCGCACTTGAATAAGGTCATTACCATTTCTTCTATTTGTCCATATGAAATTACAACCCTGTATCTCCAAATCATTAAGAGCTAGAGAATTAATAAAATCCATGAGAGCCATTCTACTTTCCAACTGAGGCGGGCTGCCTCCAAATTTTTCCTCCTCTTTTAAAGGCGTATTGAAATCCCCCATAACCATCCAACTTAGATTTTTGAAAATTTCCCTAGCCTGTTTTATCCTTTTCCAAAAAGAGTTTCTAGCCTTTAAGGTATTAGGAGCATAAATGTTTGTGAGAACCCATGAAAAACCATCTTTAAGATGCTCAAATTTAATACAAGAAAAATTGCCTTCCTCAATAATGACCTGGCCTTTAATAGTGTTAAGATTCCAAATGGTAGCAATGCCTCCAGAAGCACCCTCAGAACTTCCCCCACTAATTTTACCATTTTTGAAAAACTTCAAAGATTCAACTTTTTCTCTACTCATTTTGGTTTCTTGAATGAGAAAAATGTCAGGATTGCTATCTCTTATCATATTCCTAATAATATCATGTTTATGGGGATTGTTTAGAGCCCTTAAATTCCAAGAGATTATCTTCATAGTTACTTACCAATTCCCAGCTCCTTGAGAGTTTTCTGAGTTCCATCTGCTATGTTCTTGCTGGCTTCCATGTCTCTAACTTTGTGATTAGATGGTCGCCCTGGGGAAGAGGAGACGTATCCCACATCAACTTGAGCTATTCTACTGGATTTCCTAATCAAGGATATCGAGGGTGTTGCTGCTTTCTTACTCCTGTGTTTAGGCTGCTTCCATTCCGTTTCTGACACAGGAGCCACTTTCGGATTGGTTAGGATTTTGGAAATTTCATCTTCATTACCCCATTTAGGAGTTCTGGACTCAGTTGAAATAATGTTTGCTGTTCTTGAATGCTGATCCGAATCCGAAAGACTCAATCCCAAAATTGCACACTTTTGGGCTTCTTGTATTTCAAAACTAGGTATGGCTACAAAAGAGTATGTCCTTTCAACTTGTGGATCTGGGATCTCACCTTCCTTCGGTTGATAGTTTCTAGCTTCTACTACCTGATTTTCATATGTGTCATCCACCACTTCATCTTTTGCTTTTGGAGGATCATTCTGATTGTTCAAATCCATTTTTTGCATAATTTTTATGGGACTAGCTTTGGTTGTTTCATTCCTATCTGCCTCCTGAACAGTGGGATTGAGGATAGAGTTTGAGGCTTCCTTTTGTTCCCCCAAAGGAGAAAAGTGATTTGGATTTTTTTCCTTATTTTTCTATGTTTTTAACTTGCCACACCCTTTTCTCTGGCATATTCTGGCTTTCAATCTGAGGTTTTAACTGATTAGGCTCCGCCTTTTGCTTTTTCGGACAAGATTTTGCCCAATGACCTACCTTCTTACAATGGAAACAAGCAAAAGGAATAGTTTCATATTCTATATGTTGCTTCCAGGTTCCCAGTTTTGAAACTAGATCAATCTGTTCCGGCATATCTGCCTCAGGGGCTACTCCAACACAGAACCTCGCATGGGTTAATCTTCTTTTTGAAGCAGTGACTGGGTCAATAGAGAGTAGCTCACCAAAAGAACTTGCTATTCCAGAGAAGATGCTTTTTGTCTAATACTTGAGAGGCAATCCTGGGAGTTTTATCCATACTGGAACTTGTGCTAGAATAGAATCATTCATATTTAATTTCGGATGCCATTTTCTTAGAACCAGGGCTGTCTTTCCCACCATCCAAGGACTCCCGTACAAGATCTTAACCTTATCTTCTTCACACGAAAAAGAGAAAGACAGAAGACCTTTGGGAAGAGCTGAGACCTCTACATTTCCTTTTAGTGCCCATTTTTGATTAACAAAGGCCCTAACAACTTCAATATTTGGGTGCGGACCCATAAACTTCCCTACCAAGGAGTTTGACATACTGTTGATATTATGGTCCAGATTCTAGTCAGGGATGGAGATAGCAAACTTACCACTAGAAGGGTCAAAAATGTTCTTAACAGGAGGAAGGGAGGATTTACCAGTTGGTCTAGATCCAAAAAAGGGAAGACCATTTTTTTCCCTCCCTCCCGTTATCCATGGAGTCTACAAGTGGCATAGGCCCCCCATTAGACCCTACCCCTAGATGTCTTGAAGAATTCACTGTCACGGCAAACAGAGTACCACCGGATTGTGAGTCAGCAACCAGAACTAGGAGGTCTGGGGGCTTGTCCTTATCATCCATAGGACCAACACCATTGATCTGGCCGCTCTCACCATTGGAACCAGGGTTCCCGCCTTGATGGAAATTTGAAATTTGAGCTCCCGCTCCTCCCTCTCCTCCCACTCCTCTCGCTTCTCCCATTGGAACCAGGGTTCCTGCCTCAATTGATCAATATAGCCATGTTGACAAGATGATTAAGTTGATTTAAGTTGATTAAGATGACTAAGATTGATGCTAGTTTATGACAAGTTGCCTTCTTTTATTTACTTTTTTCTTTTATATTTTTTTTGCATTTTTCAGGACCTTTAATTTTTTTTTTTTGTATTTTTTTTGAGATTTTTTAAAGAAATTCCCTGAAATGCTCAGGTATAAAATCTACGAAGGTGAATGCTATTGGTTGGATCATCGAGTGATTCATCCTTTGGAGTTGTCAACTGATAAGCTCCTAATCCATACACAACAACAATAATGTATGTACCAAGCTAGTTAGGTTCAAACTTGCTCTTTTTCTCTGTCTTGCTAATTCTTTGGATTCTCTTTAAGGATAAGATCACCAATCGCAAATGTGCATGACCTAACTCTATGGTTCTAACTTTTGCACATACACTACTGGTATGCTCTGAGATGATTGAATGTATCTTGTCTTCATTCATCCAACATTTCAAGTTCATGAAAGCAAGAAATTTTGTAGTTTTCACTAGTGATTAGATTGGGCAAAGAAACTTACAAGGAAGGTATCTTGACCTCGATAGGCAATATGGATTTATCACCATAGAGAAGGATGTATAGAGTGACACTTGTGGGAGTGTGGAAACTCATACAATAATATCATAAGGTGGGTTTCAGTTGGATATACCAATCACAACTAGCTTCATTGACTATCTTTTTAAGAATTTTTAGGATAGTCTTATTAGAGGCCTCATCCTAGCCATTACCTTAAGGATAGTATGGCATTGAGAAAGAATGTTGAATATGAAATTTGTCACAAAGATTAAAAACATCCTGATTCTTGAAGGGATGACCGTAATCCATGATGATAGATAAAGGAACATTGTACTAACATATGATGTAATTGAAAACAACAGTAGCAATTTGTTTACCAATGACATGGGTTAAAGAAAAAACTTCAATCTATTTTGTGAAAGATTTTGTAGCAGTGATAATGAATTTATGTCCATTGGATGAAGGCAAATGAATTTTGCCCATGAGATCAAGTCCCCACTGAAAAAAGGGCCATGATGTAATAATGGGTTGTAATTCCTATACAAATGTATGTATCAAGTCTCCATGTATCTGGAATTGCTTGCATTTCTTGGCAAACTAATAAGCATCATTTTCCATGGTAGGCCACTAGTAGTTAGCGTGCGAGAGTTTCTTAGCTAGGGTAGGACCACTAGAATGTACCGCACATATACCTTCGTGCAACTGTTGTAAGGTAGTGTTGGCCTTGTCATGCTCAAGACATCAAAGTAAGCTACCATCGAGACCTTGATGATATAAGGTATCGACTAAAATGACATAGTGGGAAGCTTGGCATGTAAAGGTTTTACGTGATTTATTAGATAGATCGAGTGGTAAGATATTGCCATGTAAATGGGCATAGATGTCTCCATACCATTGGGAATCAAGACTGTCAGAACCCTCCTTTATCACCTTTTTGATTTAAAATACAAAACTCTATTATATTCTTTGGATAAATTATTGAATGAATATTGTAAGGGAATAAAAATAATAAACCACACACACATGGAAAATGCATATATATTTTAATTAGTTATTTAATTTCCCTCACCCAAATTAAGGCACATGTTGTAGGAGGAATAAGAAGCTTCTAGAGGCTTCTCCACCTCCTTGCATGTAACTCCTCCCACTAAGCCTAATCAATTTGCATGGAGGCCAAATTGGGAGAGAATCTCTTTTTTTCAATTAAAAATTAGGTAGTGGGAATTTGAAATTTCTTTTATAAAATAGGTACAAGTTTCAAAATGAGTGTTGGCTATTCCATAAGAAATTCTGCAGGTTAAATTCTCCTTGGTAGTCCGTTTTCATTGGCAGCCAAGATTTTGTTGGGAGGATTTCTCTTCAATTTGGAGGATCAAGGAAGACTCTACACCATTTTGCAAGCACCCAGGTTCCTTCAACTTAGTTTATGCATCTTATTCTTGTGGTAGATTAGATTTGATTAAACTATTTATGAGAATGAAATTCATTTGTGTTTTGTTAAGAATTAGTTTTAGATTCTGTAGAGAATGAGAGTCATTGTTTAAATGAGATTCATTGTTTAAATTCTTGATATGAAATTAGTTTTAGATTTGGTAGAAAATGAGATTTATTGTTTAAATGAGATTCATTGTTTAAATTTTTGATAAGAAATTAGTTTTAGATTTTGTAGAGAATGAGATTCATTATTTAAATTTTTGATAAGAAATTAGTTTCAGATTTTGTAGAGAATGAGATTCATTGTTTAAATTTTGATAAGAAATTAGTTTCAGATTTTGTAGAGAATGAGATTCATTGTTTAAATTTTTGATAAGAAATTAGTTTCAGATTTTGTAGAGAATGAGATTCATTTGTTTTAATTCTGATAAGAAATTAGTTTCAGATTTGAAAGAAGTAGAGTAAATGGAAACTAGATTCATTGCCTTCAGTTTACTTTTGATAAAAAAATTAGATCTCCCTGTCTGTGCAAACAATTTTCTCTGTGAACAAATCTCCCTGTGTGTATAAATAAATCTCCTTTCTCTGTGAATGAATTTTCCCTGTGTAAAGAACAAAAGAAATGAAAGAAAAAGAAATAAACTATTCCTTTCTCTGTGAATGAATTTTTCCTGTGTAGGAAACAAAAGAAATGAAAGAAAAAGATATAAATTATTCCTTTCTCTGTGAAAGAATTTCCCTGTGTGAAAAAACAAAAGAAATAAATTATTCCTTTCTCTGTGAAAGAATTTCCCTGTGTGAAAGAAATAAACTATTCCTTTCTCTGTGAATGAATTTCCCTGTGTAGAAAACAAAGGAAATGGAAAAAAATCCCTCTGGTTACCGCTTCATTTTGTCCCTGAAATTAATATACAACATTGTTAATTACCAATTATTACCCTGCTCTGAGTAATCTTCAATAATCTTAAAAAAATAATAATAATACTCCTATATAAGAAAAATGATAATGATAATATTATAACATATATATATATATATATATATATATATATATATATATATAACCAAAAAATGAGAAATCATTTCGAACTTAGAAAAATCTCTTAAAAACTTCCCCCGTAACGCATGGCGTTCGCACCAAATAACGTCGGCATGCATGGACGTTACGTTGAACTGTCACAGTAGTACGGAGGGGCCCGCGGGTCCCCTCACCTCTGCGGTCCTGCGCATGCAGGGCCGCAGGGGTGATGGGACCCGTGGTCCCCACCCCGCACCCTACATTATACCCAAACAGTGCGTTAATTAAAGTTCTTTTTCCCCCTCTAAATTGTAATCAAAATTTTTACTTGGGGTTTTATTTTATAAATAGATTAATACTTTATGTTAATTGTTAAGTTATTTAATTTTTAGTTGATAGTAATGACATTTAGGAATTAATACTTATGTCAATTATTTAGTTAAATTTTTTAGTTGATAGTAATGGCATTTAGGAAATAATGTTTTTTTTTTATTATTTTGGTAAACTTTAAGATATTGTATTTCGACTTAGAAAAATTGGGCTAATATGTAGCAAGCTCATAATTAAATTGCCTTAGTAAGTTTTAAAATCGTAGACTATATCCTTTTAAAATTAAGTTACTCAACCCATTAAGAATCGTTGAGACACTTGATTGGTCTTTAATACAGATGCTTAATTTTAATCGTTATTTTGGATTCATAGCATGCGAATTATTTATAGATTAATTATATCTTCATGCAATTACTATTATGCAAGTTTCATTGTTATGCAAATTACACTTCAAGTAGTTACTTCAATTATTTACGCCTTCATTTTGTTATTCGTAGTTAGAAAACTAAATAAAGGAAGTTGGAAAACCAAAACTAGCAGCATTCGGTATATATGGTGCCTCTAGGTCACACTTACGGGTAATGCCATTGTGTTGAACTACTGCACTTAACGCCTAATAAAGCTGCATTAATGATGTCTGTGGCATCGTCCCTATAAATCGTCGGGGAGTAATAAGGGACATTTGGAAGTTAAAATCCAAGGGGCGGGTAATCCCTCTTGGATCGATAATTTAATAAGATAACTTTTAATTGAATTTCACATCCGTTGAGATAAACCATAATAAACCCCTCTTAGGGATGGTCAAGTTAAAAGCTCTCGTGAAAATTACTTTCTTTATTTATTTATTTATTCATCTCGAAGGGATATTGGTGATTTGCAATTGGGTGACGCTCATGATAAGTATTAGGATCTAGTTATTTTGTTAGGCCACAAGCAATAGGCCATCTTGAGCCTTCGCTTAAGTGCTACCATCGTGGGTAGCAACCGCAGAGAAACTATCTGGGACACTGACCCTAGAAAGGGTTGCGTACCCACAAATCAGTTTACATCAAACCATAGATTAGAAAATAGAACTACATACTTTACGCCTTGATCCCGTGCCGAAGCGGGTATGTAGGCAGTCTTGGGACGGAGTTGTCCCTCGTACTCAGGCATTCGTGGGTGGGGTCTAGGTTTGGTTGAGTAAGAATCCTAAATGAAAAATAAGATAATCAATTTAATTCAATGCATACTCGGAAGGAATCCCGTATGGATTCGCTTGACTTCCCGAGGCTTTAAGCCAAATTCCGAGGCGGAATTCAAGCTTGTGTTATTTTTAAATTACTCCTAAGGACGGCGACCTCGGTGCATTCTTGCTAGAAGAATGTAGTACTTAGTGAGTGGCTCAGGACCCGAATGGTCCTGATGAGTCTAAGTCTCTGGCTAGAGCATCTCCTATCCCGTTTGGATGGATGCCTACCCCGTATGGGTAGATGCCTATCCCGTATTGGATAGATGGAATTTACGTCCCGTATGGACAATTGCCTAACCCGTATGGTTAGAAGCTCATCCCGAATGGATGAATGCCTAATCCTAATTGGATGGATGCCCAGAGTATGCAATTGAATAAAACATAACTCTTCCGAAAAAAAAAAAAAATGTACTCAATTTTTTGTTGGATGAATTTTGGTGGGTTATTAGATGTGGTATCAGAGCAAAGGTTCAAAACTAGGCCTTGTGCTCACTTCAATTTATTCAACTAAGGGAATGTTTTACAATAATAGAAATTAAATTTTATTCTACAAGGAAAAAAAAAAAAAAACTAACTACATAATTTAACTTTTAGGTAAAACCTAGAATGGCAAGAGGAAGAGGAAGAGGAAGAGGAAGAGGAAGAGGAAGGGGTAATGGAAGACGTACTAGGAGTCAAAGGGAGGTAAGCCATGAGGAAAACCATGAGGAAAACCATGAAGGGAACCATGAGGAAGATCATGAGGAGGTTCGACACAACCCAGGGAATAACGGAGATGGGGTCCAAGCTATAATCGACCTTCTAACCGAACAAAGAGATAAAATCAACTTCCTGGAACAATCACTGCAGGACCTTAGGGAAAGGCAGAATGACTATGAGAATAGAAGTGGTACCGAGAATGGAAACCCTGGTAGCAATCAAGGTAATGTGATGGGTAATGGGAAGGAAAATAACATATTGGAACTCTCCAAGGATTTGAAGAAAATCACCCCTCCTAAGTTCGATGGGAGGCAGATTGGTGAAGGGGCTGAGAATTGGCTAAATGAAATGGAAAAATATTTTGAGCTAAGAGATTTTAGCGAAACAACCAAGGCTTTATGGGGCTCCTATCAACTCACAGGGGAGGCGGTTAGTTGGTGGACCAACACCAAGGAACAAAATGGGTATAACAGGGATACGATCACATGGGATCAATTTGTTCATCATTTTCGAGATAGGTGGCTCCCTCAATTGTTCTTTGATGAGAAAGTGACAGAATTCCATAATCTACGTTAAGGGTCCCTATCCGTTCAACAATATTGGGATAAGTTCGCCAAGTTGCTTAAGTATGTGCCTATGTACCAAAAGGATGAAGAAGGCCAAGCAAGGAAATTCATTTTGGGGCTGAATACCAACATAGGGGCAAAGGTTGATATGCATGGACCCAGAAATATGAATGAAGTACTTGAAAAGTCCCTAAGGCAAGAGAGGAAGATTCAAACACTAGCAGGACGGAACTATAATGGGAACCACTCATTTAAAAGGAAGCAAGAATTCAATGGAAACACTAATTTCAACAAGGGTCAAAGGAATAACTCTTCCGAAAGGAGACCACCGCCTAACCAATATCAGAGGAATGGAAATGATAATAACAGGGGCAATAACAACAGGGGCAGTAATAACAGGGGCAATGATAACAGGGGCAACTATAACAGAAATGACCAGCAGAACAGGATAACTTATCCACCCAGGGGAAATGAAACAAGGAATGATCCCCCTAGAAATCAAGGTAGGAGAGGTCCTCCAGGCGGATGCTTTATGTGCGGGGAAAATCATTTTGCTAGAGATTGCCCCAGGATGCAAGGACAAATTAGAGCCAATCAACCCCAACAAGGGCCCCAACAGAGGATTCATGCAGCAGTTAGGAACCAAAGAAGAAGATACCAGAATGTTCCCGTGGAAACTACAGGTACACTATTTGAACAACCAATATCAATTCTAATTGACACTGGATCATCTGAATGTTTCATCTCACCTGAATTAGTGAACAAATATGCATTAAAAGTTAATCAAATGGAGTCATCATGGACGGTTCAATATGGGGATAAGGCAACTAGGGAAGTAACTAAGTGTTTACCGAGGGCAAGGGTACAATTCCCTGAGTTCGAAACAAGGGTAGATCTCTATGTGGAACCCTTAGGATTATATGATGTAATTATGGGAATGAGTTGGTTAGCAGACCATCAAGCTAATGTAGATTGTTATAGAAAAGTTGTTGAATGTTTGGATGATGGGGGAAAAAGGGTCAAAATCCAAGGAAAGTTTAAACCCATTAATATAGAAACTATCTCAGCAATGCAATTAAAGAAGGAAAGGAGAAGAGGAGGACAAATCTTTATGGTTGAAATTGATGAAGGAAAGGAGGAAAATACCCCAACATTTGAAAATACCCCTTTCTTAAAGGAGTTTAAGGATGTTTTTCCAGAAGAACCACCCGGTTTACCCCCTAAGAGAAAGTTTTACTTTTCTATCGAAGTACTCCCAGGAGCTGAACCAGTATCAAAGGCACCTTACCGGATGAACACAACCGAATTACAAGAGCTCAAAATGCAATTAGAGGAACTCTTAGCTAAGGGATTAATAAGGCCAAGTGTATCACCATGGGGAGCGCCAGTTTTATTTGTTAAGAAGAAGGATGGAACCTTAAGGCTATGCATCGACTATAGGATGTTGAACAAAGTCACCATAAAGAATAGGTATCCCTTACCTCGCATAGAGGACCTTTTTGACCAAATGAAAGGAGCGGCAGTTTTCTCAAAAATAGATCTTCGGTCAGGGTATCATCAGCTCAGAATTAAGGAAGAAGAAATTCCGAAGACAGCTTTCAGGACGAGATATGGACATTATGAATTCACAGTAGTTCCTTTTGGAGTAACTAATGCCCCAGCTGCATTCATGAATCTGATGAATAGTGTATTCCATGACTACTTGGATAAGTTTGTTTTGGTATTTTTGGATGACATATTGATTTACTCTAGAAATGAAGAGGAACATTTAGCGCACCTACAAATTGTTTTGCAAAGATTGAGAGAACATAAGTTATATGGAAAATTGTCCAAATGTGCCTTCTTTGAGGAAAAGATTCACTATCTTGGGCATATAATATCAAAGGAAGGAATAGCAGTCGACCCAGATAAAATAAAGGCGATAGTAGAATGGCCAATCCCTAAAAATGTTTCAGAGGTAAGAAGCTTTATGGGGCTAGCAGGTTACTATAGGAGGTTTGTGGAAGGATTCTCTAAGATAGAAAACCCCATCACCTCGTTGCAAAGAAAGGGCAAAAGGTTTGTATGGACCGAGCAAAGTGACAAGGCATTTCAAATCTTGAAGGGGAAACTAACTTCAGCACCCATTCTAAAGGTACCAGACCCAAATGGACACTTCACAGTTGTAACAGATGCTCCTATTGAAGGGTTAGGAGGAGTACTTGTCCAAGATGAAGGGGTAGTGGCTTACGAATCTAGGAAGCTAAAGACTCATGAAGTCAATTATGCACCCCACGACTTAGAGTTGGCAGCAATTGTGCATGCCCTGCAAAAGTGGAGACACTTCTTACTAGGGAAGCCCTTTGAGCTTAAGTCGGACAACCAAGGACTAAAATACATCTTTACCCAACCTCACTTAAATGCCAGACAAAGAAGGTGGTTAGAGTTTCTAAGTGAATATGACTTTGAGATTGAATATATTAAGGGAAAAGAAAATAGGGTGGCAGATGCCTTAAGTAGATGACTATAGCGACCTTCAAAACCTCTTTCAAAAGGCAAATAATGGATGAACAAGGACATGAACCATGGTATGAACAAGTCAAATTAACTATAAGACACAACCCGACCGACTCTAAGGTCGAAGGGTATACATTTGATGAAGATGGGCTGCTCAGATACAATAACAGAATCTATGTTCCTAATTCAGGGAACTTAAGGGAAGTAGTCCTTTCGGAGGCTCACAATGCCCCTTATTCAGGCCACCCAGGAGTTAACAAACTTTATGCAGATCTAAAGAAGCTATACTTTTGGCAAGGGTTGAAAAGCGATATTGTCAAGTATGTAGCTAAATGTTTGGAGTGTCAAAGAGTAAAGGCAGAACATAGACACCCAGCTGGATTGTTACAATTGCACGATGTACCTGAACATAAGTGGCAAGTCATTAGCATGGATTTTGTACAAGGGTTACCCATGTCACCTTCTAGGCATGATGCAATAATGGTGGTAATTGACAAACTCACTAAGGTGGCACACTTTATACCAGGAAATCTGACGGATGATGCACCCACCTTGGCTAGACGCTTTGTTAAGGAGATAGTTAGGTTGCATGGAATACCACAGAAAATCATATCAGACAGAGATGCAAGATTCACTTCTAGGTTTTGGACCACTCTTCAATCAACTCTAGGAACTCAACTAAATTTTAGCACCGCATACCACCCGGAAACCGACGGTCAGACAGAAAGGACAAATCAGATTATGGAAGACCTGCTTCGCATGTACTGCATGGACCAACAGAGAAAATGGGAAGAGTACCTACCTTTGGTAGAGTTTGCCTACAATAATACATATCAAACATCTTTGGGAATGGCACCTTTTGAAGCTTTGTATGGAAGACCATGTCGAACACCTTTGAGTTGGGATAGTCTTGAAGATAGAGTGATTATTGGGCCAGATATGTTGAAAGAAATGGAAAGGAAAACTAAGGAGATTAGGCAAAGATTGAAGGAAGCCTCGGATAGGCAGAAAAGTTATGCAGATAAAAACAGAACACCAAGGGAGTTTGAAGTAGGAGAGAAAGTCTTCCTAAGGGTTAGGCCACACAAGAGTTCCATAAGATTTGGGAAAAAGACTAAGCTTGCACCTCGTTATGTCGGACCTTTTGAAATATTGGGAAGAATTAATCCAGTTGCTTATCAGTTGGCCTTACCTCATCAATTGAGCCGAACCCATGATGTCTTCCATGTATCTCTTCTTAAGAAGTATGTACCTGATGAGAAACACATTTTGAATTGGGATGCTTTGCAGGTCCAAGAAATGGGGGGAATAATGATAGAGCCATTCAGAATCTTGGAGAGGCGCCAGTGCCAGTTGCGCAACAGAGAGGTTGATCAGTGCAAAGTGCAATGGGACCAGTATGACGAGAAGAATGCCACGTGGGAGGATACTAAGGAGATGCAGCAGCTATTTCCTTTTTTGTTTTGAACATGAACTATAAACTCTTTTGAATGCATTTAATAAGTGCATCGGGACGATGCACAGATTAAGGGGGGGACGATGTCACAACCCTCCTTTATCACCTTTTTGATTTAAAATACAAAACTCTATTATATTCTTTGGATAAATTATTGAATGAATATTGTAAGGGAATAAAAATAATAAACCACACACACATGGCAAATGCATATATATTTTAATTAGTTATTTAATTTCCCTCACCCAAATTAAGGCACATGTTGTAGGAGGAATAAGAAGCTTCTAGAGGCTTCTCCACCTCCTTGTATGTAACTCCTCCCACTAAGCCTAATAAATTTGCATGGAGGCCAAATTGGGAGAGAATCTCTTTTTTTCAATTAAAAATTAGGTAGTGGGAATTTGAAATTTCTTTTATAAAATAGGTACAAGTTTCAAAATGAGTGTTGGCTATTCCATAAGAAATTCTGCAGGTTAAATTCTCCTTGGTAGTCCATTTTCATTGGCAGCCAAGATTTTGTTGGGAGGATTTCTCTTCAATTTGGAGGATCAAGGAAGACTCTACACCATTTTGCAAGCACCTAGGTTCCTTCAACTTAGTTTATGCATCTTATTCTTGTGGTAGATTAGATTTGATTAAACTATTTATGAGAATGAAATTCATTTGTGTTTTGTTAAGAATTAGTTTTAGATTCTGTAGAGAATGAGAGTCATTGTTTAAATGAGATTCATTGTTTAAATTCTTGATATGAAATTAGTTTTAGATTTGGTAGAAAATGAGATTTATTGTTTAAATGAGATTCATTGTTTAAATTTTTGATAAGAAATTAGTTTTAGATTTTGTAGAGAATGAGATTCATTATTTAAATTTTTGATAAGAAATTAGTTTCAGATTTTGTAGAGAATGAGATTCATTGTTTAAATTTTGATAAGAAATTAGTTTCAGATTTGTAGAGAATGAGATTCATTGTTTAAATTTTTGATAAGAAATTAGTTTCAGATTTTGTAGAGAATGAGATTCATTTGTTTTAATTCTGATAAGAAATTAGTTTCAGATTTGAAAGAAGTAGAGTAAATGGAAACTAGATTCATTGCCTTCAGTTTACTTTTGATAAAAAAATTAGATCTCCCTGTCTGTGCAAACAATTTTCTCTGTGAACAAATCTCCCTGTGTGTATAAATAAATCTCCTTTCTCTGTAAATGAATTTTCCCTGTGTAAAGAACAAAAGAAATGAAAGAAAAAGAAATAAACTATTCCTTTCTCTGTGAATGAATTTTTCCTGTGTAGGAAACAAAAGAGATGAAAGAAAAAGATATAAATTATTCCTTTCTCTGTGAAAGAATTTCCCTGTGTGAAAAAACAAAAGAAATAAATTATTCCTTTCTCTGTGAAAGAATTTCCCTGTGTGAAAGAAATAAACTATTCCTTTCTCTGTGAATGAATTTCCCTGTCTAGAAAACAAAGGAAATGGAAAAAAATCCCTCTGGTTACCGCTTCATTTTGTCCCTAAAATTAATATACAACATTGTTAATTACCTATTATTACCCTGCTCTGAGTAATCTTCAATAATCTTAAAAAAATAATAATAATACTCCTGTATAAGAAAAATGATAATGATAATATTATAACATATATATATATATATATAAATAACCAAAAAATGAGAAATCGTTTCGAACTTAGAAAAATCTCTTAAAAACTTCCCCCGTAACGCATGGCGTTCGCACCAAATAACGTCGGCATGCATGGACGTTACGTTGAACTGTCGCAGTAGTACGGAGGGGCCCGCGGGCCCCCTCACCTCTGCTGTCCTGCGCATGCAGGGCCGCAGGGGTGATGGGACCCGTGGTCCCCACCCCGCACCCTACATTATACCCAAACAGTGCGTTAATTAAAGTTCTTTTTCCCCCTCTAAATTGTAATCGAAATTTTTACTTGGGGTTTTATTTTATAAATAGATTAATACTTTATGTTAATTGTTAAGTTATTTAATTTTTAGTTGATAGTAATGACATTTAGGAATTAATACTTATGTCAATTATTTAGTTAAATTTTTTAGTTGATAGTAATGGCATTTAGGAAATAATTTTTTTTTTTGATTATTTTGGTAAACTTTAAGATATTGTATTTCGACTTAGAAAAATTGGGCTAATACGTAGCAAGCTCATAATTAAATTGCCTTAGTAAGTTTTAAAATCGTAGACTATATCCTTTTAAAATTAAGTTACTCAACCCATTAAGAATCGTTGAGACACTTGATTGGTCTTTAATACAGATGCTTAATTTTAATCGTTATTTTGGATTCATAGCATGCGAATTATTTATAGATTAATTATATCTTCATGCAATTACTATTATGCAAGTTTCATTGTTATGCAAATTACACTTCAAGTAGTTACTTCAATTATTTACGCCTTCATTTTGTTATTCGTAGTTAGAAAACTAAATAAAGGAAGTTGGAAAACCAAAACTAGTAGCATTCGGTATATATGGTGCCTCTGGGTCACGCTTACGGGTAATGCCGTCGTGTTGAACTACTGCACTTAACGCCTAATAAAGCTACATTAACGATGTCTGTGGCATCGTCCCTATAAATTGTCAGGGAGTAATAAGGGACATTTGGAAGTTAAAATCCAAGGGGCGGGTAATCCCTCTTGGATCGATAATTTAATAAGATAACTTTTAATTGAATTTCACATCCGTTGAGATAAACCATAATAAACCCCTCTTAGGGATGGTCAAGTTAAAAGCTCTCGTGAAAATTACTTTATTTATTTATTTATTTATTCATCTCAAAGGGATATTGGTGATTTGCAATTGGGTGACGCTCATGATAAGTATTAGGATCTAGTTATTTTGTTAGGCCACAAGCAATAGGCCATCTGGAGCCTTCGCTTAAGTGCTACCATCGTGGGTAGCAACCGCAGAGAAACTGTCTGGGACACTGACCCTAGAAAGGGTTGCGTACCCACAAATCAATTTACATCAAACCATAGATTAGAAAATAGAACTACATACTTTACGCCTTGATCCCGTGCCGAAGCGGGTATGTAGGCAGTCTTGGGACGGAGTTGTCCCTCGTACTCAGGCATTCGTGGGTGGGGTCTAGGTTTGGTTGAGTAAGAATCCTAAATGAAAAATAAGATAATCAATTTAATTCAATGCATACTCGGAAGGAATCCCGTATGGATTCGCTTGACTTCCCGAGGCTTTAAGCCAAATTCCGAGGCGGAATTCAAGCTTGTGTTATTTTTAAATTACTCCTAAGGACGGCGACCTCGGTGCATTCTTGCTAGAAGAATGTAGTACTTAGTGAGTGGCTCAGGACCCGAATGGTCCCGATGAGTCTAAGTCTCTGGCCAGAGCATCTCCTATCCCGTTTGGATGGATGCCTACCCCGTATGGGTAGATGCCTATCCCGTATTGGATAGATGGAATTTACGTCCCGTATGGACAATTGCCTAACCCGTATGGTTAGAAACTCATCCCGAATGGATGAATGCCTAATCCTAATTGGATGGATGCCCAGAGTATGCAATTGAATAAAACATAACTCTTCCGAAAAAAAAAAAAAATGTACTCAATTTTTTGTTGGATGAATTTTGGTGGGTTATTACAAAGACTAATGATAAGACATATCATCTTAGATTGTGGCATGTTATAGGCAGTTTCCAAGAGTGGTTCTACCAAGAATTAACAATATGTGGAGTTACTTAGCATTATTACAAGTGACGCTATTGTAGCCATTGCATTAGCTGCTCTATTGTTGTCTTTAGGAATCTGCTCAAAAGTTATTTCTATGAATTAAGCTTTAAAATCATCCACCATTCTCTTATACGATATTATATTTTCATATTTTGTCTTGTAACCATCATTAACCCATTTGATCACTAGCTGAGTGTCACCAAGAACACACAACTCTAGTATTTTCCATTCTACAACCATACATAGCCCAACAAGGAGTGTTTCATATTCTGCGATGTTGTTGGTACATGGAAAATGTATCTTGTAAGGCTTAGGTATACAATCCCCTTGCGGTGTGATAAAGAGAATACCAGTGCTAGAACCATCTTGTGTGAAGGAACTATCAAAATATAAGTGCCAAAGATGTGTAGATTTCATGTAAAATATTGACTCATCAGGTAGCTCTACGATAAGTGGAAGATCATTTTTCATAGGAGCATCAACAATTTGATCCACTATAGCTTCTCCTTTTACTTCTTTTCTTTCCACATACTCAATGTTGAACTTACTTAAAATCATGACCCATTTAGCTAGTCACCTTGTAAGTGCTTCTTTACTCAAAAGGTAGTTAAGAGGATCAATTTTTGCAATGAGCTTTGTTACATGTGTAAGCATGCAATGTCACAACTTCTATGAAACAAAAACTATGACAAGTCATGCTCTTTCAATAGGAGCATAATTGAGCTCATATCCTACTAGAGTATGACCGATATATTACATAGAATGTTCTTTTCCTTCAGAGCCACATTGTGCCAAAAGTTCCCTCAATTCTATGGTAGTTGCAAATGTATAAAGAAGTAGGGGCTTATCATCTATTGAAGGTACTAACATTGGTGGTCACATCAAGTATTCATTGATATTTTGAAGATCTTGTTCATATTTATCATCCCATCTGAATGGAACATTTTTATGTAACATGTGTTGAAATGACTGACATTTATCTACTAGTTGTGCTATGAAATGGCAAATAGACAATCAATTTCCTTGCAAGGATCTTAGTTGATGGATATTCTTTGGTGGCGACATTTCAAATATGGCTTTGACTTTGGTAGGGTGAGCTTCAATTCCTTTAGATGAGACAATGTATCTGAGGAGCTTCCCAGAGGTTACTCCAAAGACATATTTCTTTGGATTCAATCACACCTTACATTTTTCTAATCTTGTAAATATCTTATCCATTATTTCCAAATGCCCATCTCTGGTGTATTATTTTCCAAGAAAATGACCTACATTTTCTTCGAAATATGTATGCATCATGTCATGAAATATAGTGATCATTGCACATTAATAAGTGGCTTCAAAGTTTTTCAATCCAAACGGCATGACGTTCCAATAGAAAGTTCCCCAAGGACAAGTGAATGTTGTCTTGATCTAATCCTCAAGAGCAATTTTGATTTGATTATAAGATGAGAAACCATCCATGAGGGATATCATCTTGTGTCTTTCTATTAAATCCACTATTATGTAAATGTTTGGAAGCAGGAAGTCATCCTTAGGATAAGATTTATTCCAATATCTAAAATCTGTACAAACACAAATGCTTACATTAGGTTTTGAAATTAGTACCAAATTTGAGATCCACCCTACATAGTCAACATGCCTTATGAACTCAAGATCTAGAAACTTTTGCAACTCCACCTTTACTGATAGTGCCACATGGGGGTGCATTTTTATTAACTTTTACTTGACAAGTTTTGTCCTTGGTGACAAAGATAAGTGATGCATAACTAAACCAGGATCAATCCCCAACATGTCTGCATAAGACCAAGGAAAGTTAACCTTTCTTTCCTTGTTAAACTATAGATGTTTTGTTGTTTCTTTAGGGGTCAATTATTTCACTAAATGTATGATCCTTGGTTTCTCTTCTATGCCTATATTTGTCAGTATTTTTTTATCAACCAACATCGATGAATTTTCATGATATGATCCTTGGGGAAGTGTGTCAAGCCTTCCATCCTCAAGTGCCTCAGAGAGGTTTTCACCTTTGGATATGTCCTTCATTTTTACTTTTTTCAGGTCTAATAGCGGCATAGAGTGGTTTTCACAAGAAGACCTATTTATATTTTTTATAATTTTATGATTGAAAGGCTTGGCACCTTCTCCAAAGTAAGTTACACTGTTAAGTTCTATGACAAAACTAGCTCTATGGTCCCTAAGAGGCATGCCACTTTGTGCTCCGAGAAAGTTTATGATTGCTTCATCATTTTGAAAGAGATCTAATTATGGTGGTTCTTTTTGCTCTCAACCAATAAGCTAAGGATGAACAAGGGATAAAGGATCATGATTAGGCTCAAGGTTATGAAGTGAATCAAGGGTAAAAATAGTTTAATAGTCATATATGTCAATGAAATCATCAGTCATTGATGGTACCTTCCTCTTCAATTTGTGTTGTGTTATATACCCCCTACCTTACTCGAGTTTCCCTTAGTACTCAAGGTCTTAGCGTTTTATGTATAATAACCCAGACCAAGAACTCTATGCCCACCATCAGGATGTATAAGTTCAAGTATGCCTCATTTTTGTAAACCAAGAGGATTGTGACCATCATAGCCATATCATTTGATTATCTTAAGTCCTTTTCAATACCGTTCAGCTAGTATTTTGGCTTCTAGTTTTTTATTTTGTTCCTTCATTGTGTCCTCATCTTTGTACAAGCAACCAAGGAGATCTTCTTCCATTTCATAATACAAGGCTCCCCATTTTCTAAAAGTTGTAGGTTTTCACACCATAGTAGTGGTATCAATGTGGTTTTAGTCATTTGTGGTTTACCACAAGTTTGAGGAGATAAATGTAGCTTTCCAATGCAAAATGCACATCTCGTAGAATAATCCCCCATCTTATAATCTTTTACTTTTATTTTAACCTTGATTTATTGGGATTTTAAAGTGGATGCTTTTAAGAACTTGAGATCAACATATACTTGAGAAGGACGTGATTCCTGATTGCTAGGAATTGTAGATTCAGTTCGAGGATTTAAATTGTTACAATACATGAAAGGATTTTGATCCCATAGTATAGTTATTTCCATGTCATCATGTGGGAATTTTATGCATTGTTGACATGTAGAGGGAACAACTTACATTTCATGAATCCATGGTCCTCCAAGAAGGATATTGTATCTTAAGGGGAGATCAAGAACCTGACAAACCAAATCCTATACCACAAGGCCAACCTTGATTGGAAATGTAATTGAACCTTTGGGTGAACGTTCCTCCTCATCAAAGGCTTTGATAGTGATTTTATTTCTTTGATCTAGTGCATTTTTAGAGACGCCTAATTATTTGATTACTTTCAATGTAAAAATGTTGAGACCTACTCCTCTGTCTATTAACACTCACTTGACCTTAACTTTATAGATAAAGATTTCAATATGTAAGGGTGCAATATATGGTTGTTGCATAGAGTGATCATCATTTTCTATGAACGTGAGGGTATGAGGGGAGGCGATATGTCCCACCATGGCTAGGAATTGATCTACATGCAAGTTGGTAGGCATAGTGGTATTGGAAAGAACTTTTTCAAGAATGGCTTTATGCTCAATGGATAAGAAAAGAAGCTCGATTATAGAGATCTGTGCGAGGGTTTTTCCTAAATTCTCTAGAAGCTTATATTGCGAAGTTGGCATCGTGGGTTTAGAACTAGAACCAAGACCTTGAAGGGTAACTATGCCTTTATGGGAAACAACTTCAAATTTAGGTTGTTTACCTTTGACTATTAAGGTATTCACATGAATGTCGACTTCACTAATATGGTTTATGCAATAGTCATATTGAGAATTAGTATAATTAATGGGTTATCACCAAATTTAGAGACTTTTCCTAAGTTATCTTTATCATGTTTTGGAAAGGGATTCTTAAACACCTCACGATCAGAGTTACCAAAAGGAGTATGCCCATCAATTGTAATTTGACCCTCATCAAGAAGATCTTGTATTACATGTCGAAGCTTATTGCAACCGTTTGTCTTGTTTCCTTTATGTTTGTGATATTCACAAAAAAGATCTTCATTCCACCATGGAGGTTTGACTTGTGGATTATATTCTCTTATCTCTAGTAATGTTATAACATCATTTTCAAGAAGCTCCTTTAATGTTGACTCAATTGACTATCCCAATGATGTGAAAGTTTGTTTAGGAAAGGTTTTCTGCTTCTCTTTTCCTTTATATGAAGAGGAGCCTTTAAGGTTGTAAATTGGTTATTTTCCCTTAGAAACTTTTGTATCAACGACTCCATCATTAACCACATTCTTGTTCTTAGCCCAAAAAGGTGTCTTATTATTGTTGATTGAACTAGAACTTCCCTTACAATCTTTGTCGTTGTATATCTTAATAACTCCATCATCTATAAGAGCTTGTTCAATTTGAACTCCCATTTCTATCACTTCCTGAAAGGAGTCCAAACATTTGAGGTGAAGTTTTTTTCCAATCTCTCTATTCAAATTATCATAGAAAAGATAAATGAGTTTCTTATCAGAGATATTGTAAGGCACTCTTTTAGTCTAATGTCTCCATCTCTATAAAAATAAAATAAAATATTCTCCTTGTCTTTTCTTTGTATTGAAAAGATACGACATGGTCACTTCATGTTCACAATTGTATGCATAATGTGAGATAAATTTGTCTACCAATTCTTGAAATGACTTGATAGTAGGAGGTAATCTTGAGAATCATTCCATAGCACTGCCCCCAAGACTTCGAGAAAATAATCTCATAAGATAAGTTTCATCAAGGGAAAATTCCAAAGTAGTGACACAAAATTCTCTCAAATGATCTTTAGGATCACCTTTCCATCGATATTTATCAAGCTTTGGTATCTCCCAATTGTTAGGAAAAGATGGTATGAAAATGCTTGGATTAAAAGGATAAGGACACATATCTTCAAAAGAAAACTTGTGAGAGGAATTTTTATCATTCTTAATAGTATCCAATTCATGTCGTAATTCCCTAAGCTTATCCAAATATGATCATTTTTGGGTGTTGGTTTTTAAATCTTTGTAGAAATTTTATAATTTGATCTTAAATAAAAAGGTCTATGATCCCTTACTTTATCCTCATTGTAAGTTTTTGAGATTTTAGACTTATTAGATCCAACTTTTCTTTCTGTAAGTAAGAATGCATCAAAATCAGGTGGCATCTTTATTCCCTCATTAGCCATGGCTTTGAAATAAGGTTTCAGAAGAATTTTTGCCACCTTCTTGAATAATTTGAGAAATCTTTTATCAGTAAGTGCTCATTGCACATCTTCTTGGTCTACGTCCTAACCACTACTACTGCTATTATTGTTTTCATTTTCTTGATCCTCTGGAATTTCAACATGTTGCTCTTCTTGTAGGAGGAAAAGTTAGGCATTTAATAACATCCATAAATCCCACATCAATGAAGGTATGAAAGATAAATCATAAACAAGGAAACGACACAAGAAAATGCAAACCATCCTTCAGATGCTCTAAACTATCCCCTGCATTGTCCTTCTTGCTTCTCTAATCTAATAGAAATTTGTCCCTCAATGCTATTGCAAGTGTATCGAAAGCAAGGCAAGGTGAGAATATTTGAAGTATGATTTTGAAGAAAAATTAGTAGCAAATAGTTATCGAAATCGGATCCCATACATTGAAAAACAAGCTCCATTTATAGAGAAATTCTCCATCAAAATGACATGAGAAAATCAAGGAATGTGATAAAGGCATGATTGATTCAAAATTGGCAAATTGATATGACATGATTATGATAAATTAAATAGAAATTCTAGCTTCATAATTATGACAATTTGGGAGAAATTATAGATAATTGATTTGAGGAATTAGGGGAGAAAATTTAGTTGAGAAATGGTGGGAGAAATTAGGGATGACAAATTATAACAAAATTATGAGAGAACTAGGGAGAGATATATGGAGAGAATTAATAAATATTTATTTATTAATCTTCTCCAAATCTCACAATTAGCCAATTAAATAATAATATTTAATTGTGACACCAAAAAAAGGAATTAGAATAAAGGAACTAATTCATATATCCTAAAACAAATTAGTTAAAAGCAATAAATAATGAGGAAGGATCTTGAAAAAGGTTATAAATATGATTTTTCCAATAAATGGGAATAAAGATTAAAAAGGGCAAATATATGAGATAATAAAAGTAGAGCCTTTGGTAAGGGTCTTAAAGGCAACTAAGTGAAAGATTAAAAGATTTTATTAAGACCATAAAAAGTGAATATTATGAGTTTATTTATTTTAAGTGAACTCAATACTAAAACATAAAGTGGGATCCCACTTGAAACCCTAATTATGGCATAGATTTTGGAGGCTATTAAAAAGGGTTATTTGGAAATCATTTGTTATGTTATTGTTGTTATTTCACCTTGCCTCCTTAGAGGAGGTTGCTAGACCAGGTTTGAGCTACTTGTGGAAACGAAAACCTCCATTAGCAAACACACTTGCAGTTGTGGGAAATCAATCAAGAGTGTTCAAGGGAAATATCATAGTAGCACGGTTCCACTGGAGCTTCAAAGATTTTTAGTTTTGAAGAGTTGTTGGTTGAAATTGGAAGTGAGGTGTTTATGTGCCAGACTGGCCCCTATTTTGGCTCATTGGTAGCTAAGGAGAGGGTTTCTTATGTGTCTTCATCTTGAAGACATCAATAATTGTCTACACCAACAATAAATTTAAGTTTGCAGTAGATTTAAGGAAGTTAGAATATATTTACTGAGTTTTCTAAGTCAGCGCCTTGCTTTCTAAGTTGACCCCCTTATTGGGCATATTAGGAGCAAGGCAAAGCCATTACCCTTTCTATTTGGTATTGGTTATTTAAATTTTTTACCATTGATAAAGATAAAGGTATTTTTGTTGAGAGTTTTCAAGTTTTTTGAGATTATGAATCAAATTTTTGAGTGAGGTGCTTGCTAGTTTGGCTAATCCCTTTCTTGGCCATATTTGGAGATGGAGTGGCTATTTTGATGCTATCTAATATTCGGGGCACAAGGTTCTTCCCTTTGTAGTAGTTTGCACAAGTATTCCACCTTACTACAAAGGGTTTGAGGATTACAATAGAAAATTAGAAATAGAATCAGACTAAACCAACTCTTGGAGGTGAAGGGTTTCAAGGGTCAAGCGCCTAGTTACTTGAAGGAACACTTCTACACTCTAGGGTGCCTTAAACAAACTTTATACCTGGAATTAGATTTGGAATGTAAAGGACAAATTTGTAGCTATTGCCAATCATTTTCTAAGTGACCTATGTGGTTGCCACCTTATGTCTCAACTATTTTAGAGCTATATCCATCAAAGTGCAAATATTTTTCTGGGTATGCATATGTTAGATATATAAAGCATTTTGCTAAACTGGGTTACTTGTTTTTTAATCAAATTTGAAATTTACAACTTTGTAGTAAAATCAAGAATTTATTGTTGTATGACGCTACTTCATGATTTTACTTATTAATGACATTTCTAGTTGATATGAATTTATGGGTATTTGATAAATTGAGTTTTGAAGCTGTCTTTAGCATATTCATTGCAAGTTCTTTTAGAAATCAGAAAATAAACAAAAACACTATAGTTTGTAGTTTACAATGTTCCCAACTTTGGGGTGGGACATTACAGTGGTATCAAAGCAGTTTCCTACCATCTTGTGTTAAGATATATTTCAGATGTAAGTTGGGTTATTTGAAAGCTCGATTGAAGTATGACATCGAAGGATAGACAATGGTTGATGAAAGTACTATATGAAATGGGAAGAAAGCTCAGTACACAACAACAACCAAGAGATGTTGTCCTCAACATCCTAAATGAATTAGAAGGATGTTTGTGCTTAGTGGAGCATGTTGGTATTTTGGTATGGTTTTGTCATTGATGTCAACACCTACTAAACTCTTATCAACTCTGGCACTTTGGAGAATCAACAACATTCACCGGCATGCAAGTAACTATTGCATAGTTACTGGTATCTGATACACCGGCAAGATATAATGATCACCGGTACTTGGAATGGCATGGAAGACACATGGTTATGTTGAAGACGTCATTTGGACATCTTGTCCTGGAGTTTTGTTCATTGGTATATTCATAGTTGCATATTTGATGTTACCGACAAATAGGTCTAGGGTTACACCGGCAGGTTTGTCTTTTCCAGATCAACATGGCATGCTATGGAGATGATTAATTATTGTTGTAAATGCATTAAGCCGACATGTTCAATCGGTTATTGCATCGGATATTATATTGTTTGTAAAATGTTTTTATTGTAATATCTTGTAGAGCCAACCTACTAAAATTGGTCTTAGGTTATGGTGTAAATGTAAGATCTTATTTGTAAGATCAAGTGTGGAATGCAAAAAAGGATTGTGTGAAGGTATATGCAAGATTAAGCAGAGCTATACACGCAGACATCATTTGAAGGTGAAGCTAGGTTTTTGTGAAAGCATATCAGCATTACACCAGTACTGAATCCAGCATATGAAGATGCTATTTTGTGCAGTACATTCTTATTGGATTTAACCATCAAACTGTAGTCAGTGTGACTCCCATTTTGTGATTGAGCAGTGAGCTCTAAGCTGTTGGCCTTTCTGCATGTGTAGATCCCATTTATGTACACTTACTATTTGCAGTAGTATCATCTGATTGTGGGTAAGGTTTCCCACCGTGGTTTTTCCCCTTACAGGGTTTCCACGTACAAATATTGGTGTTATGTGTTGTGGATGACTTTGTGTTTATGTTTCATGCACTAATCCTTACCGATATAGTAATTAACTATTAAAACTGTCTACCGGAATGTTGAACTGGTTTACCGGTATTAAGCATTAAGTTGGTTAAGTTGTTTTTGGTTTAAATTTATTTGACAACTGATTCATCCCCCCTCTCAGTTGTCTCCGGGACCTAACAATTGGTATCAGAGCTTAGTCCTCTTTTGCAGAAGTTTAACATCTTGAGGAGATCCAATGTCTACTAATTATTTCAGGAAGGACAGTCCTAAACTTGATGGAACCAACTATGGCATATGGAAGATCAAAATGGAGACACATCTAAATTGCATTGGAAAAGACATCTGGGAAGTTACAAAGAAAGGCTATACTGCTGCTGTACCTGGTCAGCCCAGTCCAACTAACTTGACAAAAGATGAGGAAAATGATTGCAAAGCAAGAGAAGCACTTTTGAGCACATTATCAAATCAACAAATCATGGGACTATCAGATAGGTCTACTGCTAAAGCTATTTGGGATCATTTGGAGACACTGAATGAAGGAGATTCCACAGTCAAAATTGCAAAACTTGAAAGCTTTCGGGTCAGGTATGAACATCTGAAAATGGAAGAAGATGAAAGGATTTATGCTTTTATGGAAAGAGTAAATGAAATTGTTTTGGGTATTAAATGTTGTGGAGGAACCTTAAGTGAGGATGAAATTGTTTCAAAAGTTTTAAGAGGATTTCCGCTGGCATATAAAATGAAGGTTACTGCTATAAATGAGTTAAGAATAATGCCTAATAAATGAGTTAAGAATAATGCCTAATACATCAGTTATCAGGGATACATTGATTGGAAAACTTTCAGCTTTTGAAATTGAGGAATTTGGTCTTGTTGATACTATAAAGATAGATTTGGCCTTTAAAGCATCAACATCATCTGCTCCATCAATTGATAAATCTGATTGGAAAGCCTTTTATGCAAGAGAACTTGAAGAAAGTAGGAAAGAAAATGAAGAACTTGAAGCACTATTTGCAAGGAAAATGCCTAAAGGTCTAGTTGGAAGTAAGTATGAAGGTAAAGCACCCTTTAAATGTTTTAACTGCAATAAGATTGGTCAAATGGCTTCAAGATGCCCTGATAGACATGCTAGACTTAGAGAAGAAGCTAGAAGAACATACAAGCCTAACCCTGAATATCAAAGATACAAATTTAAGAAGAATAAAGACAAATCTTGTTACATTGCTGATGAAGGTGTGACTGATGATTCTGATGAGGATCCAACAGACAATGGATGGGTTTTTATTGCTATAACAGAAGATCAACTGACACCTACTGCTCAACTGGTAGTATAGGCCCTGACAGCTAAAGTTGAAGTAAAGGATGAATGGATCATTGATTCAGGATGCTCACATCATATGATAGGAGACAAAGGTAAATTCTTGAACTTTCAAGAATACAATGGCGGCTTAGTGAGATTTGGAGATGGCAAAGCTTGTTCAATCAAAGGTAAGGGTACAATATCTCTTGATGGTAAGCATAACACTGACAATGTTTACTATGTTGAAGGATTAAAGCATAATCTTTTGAGTGTTGGTCAATTAGTTGAGAAAGGATTTCAGTTACAATTCAAAAATGGAAAATGCAAAATCATGAATAGAATTGGTTTAGAAATTGCAACCGGTAATCAAACTAGAGGTAATATCTTTCATTTGAATAACAATGAAAAGACATGTTTAATTGTACATATTGATGAAAGTTGGTTATGGCATAAGAGACTCTGCCATGTAAACTTTGATTGCATGTTAAAGATTAGTACTACTAAGGCAGTTAGTGATTTACCTAAAATTGTCAAATCTCAGAATACAATATGTAAAGAATGTCAATTTGGAAAACAAGTTAGAGCTAGTTTCAAAAGTATTCTAGAAAAATCAAATAATGCTCTTGATTTGGTTCACTCTGATTTATGTGGTTCAACTAGAACTAAAAGCTTACAAAGTGATAGATATTTCATGCTAATTATTGATGACTATTCTAGAATGTGTTGGGTTACTTTTCTTTGAGAAAAATCATAAGCACTTGGAAAGTTCAAACTGTTCAAAGCAATGGTAGAAAATGAAACCGGTAAGAAAATCAAATGTTTAAGATCAGATCAAGGAGGTGAATTTACATCTAGGGAATTTAATACATTCTGTGAAGTGAATGGAATCAGAAGACAACTATCAGCACCTTGGACACCACAGCAGAATGGAGTTGTTGAGAGGAAAAACAGAACTATCTTGGATGCAGCAAGAAGTATGTTATCAGAAGCAAACCTACCACATGTGTATTGGAGAGAAGCAGTCAGCACAATGGTCTATCCATTTAAAAAAGTTCACATCAAAGGTGAAACTGGTAAGACCCCTCATGAACTATGGTTTGGTAATACTCCTACTCCTAAGTATTTCAGAATTTTTGGAAGTAAATGTTATATCATAAGAGATGAGTATATTGGAAAGTTTGATCCTAGAAGTGATGAAGGAATATTTCTTGGTTATTCATCTAAGAGCAACGCATATAGATGTTTTAACAAGAGATTGCATAAAATTGTTGAAAGTACAAATATAAAAATTGATGAACAATTCAGAGGAACTTCAAGGTATATAGACTCTGAACCAGCAACAAAATTTTTGACAAATGAACCTACACTGAATCCACCAGTACAGAATGAAGATCCAGTTACCCTGGTATCATCTGAGGATTCCACAGTAATTGAGGAACAACAACAAACAAAGACACCCCAGTATGTAAGACTAAATCATTCTGAAGATCAGATAATTGGAAACAAGTTTAAAGGAGTTATGACAAGAGGAAGATTGGCAAATGAAGAGGTATGTCTTATTTCTCAAATTGAATCATCATCTGTTAATGAGGCATGTGAAGAAATTTTTTGGATTAAAGCTATGGAAGAAGAATTAGAACAAATTGAGAAAAACAACACTTGGACATTAGTTCCCCAGCCTAAAGATAAAAATGTAATTGGAACCAAATGGGTATTTAGAAACAAACTTAATGAAGATGGTAATGTTGTCAGAAATAAAGCAAGACTAGTGTGTAAGGGATATTCTCAGAAAGAAGGAGTTGATTACAATGAAACCTTTGCACCGTTAGCTAGAATTGAGGCAGTCAGATTATTTTTGGCTTTTGCAGCACACAAGAACTGCAAAGTTTATCAAATGGATATTAAGTGTGCATTTTTGAATGGAGATCTTGAAGAGGAAGTATACATTGAAAAACCTGATGGATTTTCTTTGACAGATGAAATGATATGGTTTGCAGGTTAAGAAAAGCTCTGTATGGACTAAAACAAGCTCCAAGAGCTTGGTATGCAAGATTGGATAAGTATCTTTTACAGATTGGTTTTACTAAAGGAAATGCAGACATTAATTTATATTATAAAGTAACTAATGATGACATCTTGATTATAGAAGTATTTGTTGATGATATAATCTTTGGAGGAGAAGATGGATTATGTAAGGAATTTTCTATTAAAATGCAGCAAGAATTTGAAATGTCTATGATTGGAGAAATAAAATTCTTTTTAGGATTGCAGAATTCATAGATTGATAAAGGAATATTCTTGAGTCAATCCAAATACTTAAAAGAGTTACTAAAGAAATTTGGGATGGAGAACTCTAAACCGGTAAGCACACCTATGACAACAAATGACAAATTATCACAAAGGGATGAATCTACACCTGTTAATCCAACTAGATACAAATCTATGATAGGAGGTTTACTGTATTTGACACAAACTAGACCTGATATTATGAATGTAGTATGTATTGTTTCAAGATTTCAAAGTAATCCTAGAGAAAATCATGAATCAGCAGTAAAAAGGATTTTCCGGTACTTACAAGGCACTATAAATCTTGGATTATGGTATCCTAGAGATGAAAAATTTGAATTATGTGCATACACAGATGCAAATTGGGTAGGAGATGTGGATGATAGAAAAAGCACCACCGGTGGAGCATTCTTTCTTGGAAACATATTAGTTTCTTGGTTGAGTAAGAAACAAAGTTGTACATCTTTATCAACAGCAGAATCAGAATATGTTGCAGCAGCAACTAACTGTACACAGGTACTATGGCTTAAGAAAATGTTGAAAGACATAAAGGTAAAATGCAAGGAACCTATTACTATCTATTGTGATAACACTGCAGCAATTGATATATCTAAGAATCCGGTATTACATTCTAAAACCAAACATGTTTCTATCAAACTAAATTTTTTAAGGGAAAATGTTGAAGCAAAGGAGATAAAACTAGTTTATGTGAATACTAAAGAGCAGATTGCAGATATTTTCACTAAACCTTTGCCTAAGGAGACTTTTGAATATCTCAGAGATCAGCTTGGAGTCATACCACCACTGATAGAGACTTAGACAGTTGATGATTGTCATCAACCGACAGAATTAACAAAGAAATCTTTATTTCGGTCTTTGATGAGAAGCTACTTCTCAGGGGGAGTAGTTGGTATATTGAATTGATTGGTATTTTGTATATGAACTTGGTTTTATTGTAACTTTGGCATTTGATGTCAAAGGGGGAGAGATATCTATGGAAAAACACATTATCTTTTGGGGAGAGATTGGTATGGAAAAACTTTGGAAAACAGATGTTGCTCCCAGGGGGAGAGATTGTCGTTTAGGAGAGATTATTACTCTCTGATTTCTAGTTATGATCTTTTTGGAGGTTGTTGGTTTTTGGTACATGGCATTTATGTTTTGGCACTTTGATGTTTTTCCATCTTGTGTTGCCATCAATGCCAAAGGGGGAGATTGTTGGTATTTTGGTATGGTTTTGTCATTGATGTCAACACCTACTAAACTCTTATCAACTCTAGCACTTTGGAGAATCAGCAACATTCACTGACAAGCAAGTAACTATTGCACAATTACCGGTATCTGGTACACGAGCAAGATATAATGATCACCGACACTTGGAATGGCACGGATAACACATGGTTATGTCGAAGACATCATTTGGACATCTTCTCCTGGAGTTTTGTTCATTGGTATATTCATAGTTGCATATTTGTTGTTACCGGCAAATAGGTCTAGGGTTACATCGGCAGGTTTATCTTTTCCAAATCAACATGACACACTATGGAGATGATTAATTATTGTTGTAAATGCATTAAACCGACATGTTCAATCGGTTATTGCATCGAATGTTATATTTTTTTGTAAAATGTTTTTATTGTAATATCTTGTAGAGCCGACCTACTAAAATTGGTCTTAGGTTATGGTATAAATGTAAGATCTTATTTGTAAGATCAAGTGTGGAATGCGAAAAAGGATTGTGTGAAGGTATATGCGAGATTAAGCAGAGCTATACATGCAGACATCATTTGAAGTTGAAGCTAGGTTTTTGTGAAAGCATATCAGCATTACACTGGTACTAAATCCAGCATATGAAGATGCTATTTTGTGCAGTACATTCTTATTGGATTTAACCATCCAATTGTAGTCAGTGTGACTCCCATTTTGTGATTGAGAAGTGAGCTCTAGGCTGTTGGCCTTTCTGCATGTGTAGACCCCATTTATGTACACTTACTATCTACAGTAGTATCATCTGATTGTGGGTAAGGTTTCCCACCGTGGTTTTTCCCCTTACAGGGTTTCCACGTACAAATATTGGTGTTATGTGTTGTGGATGACTTTGTGTTTATGTTTCATGCACTAATCCTTACCGGTATTGTAATTAACTGTTAAAACTGTCTACCAACATGTTGAACTAGTTTACCGGTATTAAGCATTAAGTTGGTTAAGTTGTTTTTGGTTTAAATTTATTTGACAATTGATTCACCCCCCCCTCTCAGTTGTCTCCGGGACCTAACAGAGCAATCACCTTCAAATTCATTACAGTTGGCTCTTGTTCCAACAATGACTTTTTAGGTCAACGTTAGTGGTTGAATCATTCAGATGATGATCTAAGAGTAATGGTTACTTCTTGTTTGAGTGAGATCACAATGATTTTGGAACCTCAAGTCCCTTATGACTACAATACAATGAAGGAGGTATTGCATTTAATGGTGGATAGCTTTTAGGATCTTGACATGAACATTAGAAGTTCTTCTTTCAGTAAGAGGGCCAAGGTTTTAAAATTAATGGCAAAGGTAAGATTATGCATTATCATGATTGATTATGATATTGAAGATCTTATTCTTTAAATGTTTCATAATTTCCTCATTATTATTAGTGAGGATCATGACAAATCGATTCATGATTACATGAGAATTGTTATGGCTTCAATTATCGATGAAAGTGATGTTATTTTTCAGCCTATCATATCTTTGTTATTGGCTGCTCTGAAATGAAAAACATGTTACCTCTACAACTGCTTATAAGCTGGCATATAGTGTTGTCAAACAATGTGAATGGAAGCTGAAACCTTTCTTGCTTGATCAAGAGCTTGTGGAAGAAAGAGGGTTCAAATCAGAAATGGTTGATGAAAATAATGTCTCCTATCATGATGGATGTTTGATAGAACCCTAGGATAACTCCTTAGAAGTGCAAGCTACTCTACATACTGAGGATGTATGCAACAAGATTGACAAAAGATCGACCTTTAATACTCACGTAGAGAAATCCTATGAGGCTAATATCTCTAGTATAAATGATGAATATCTTGATAGCATATATGATGATGCTTTCCAATCATCTAAGGATGCTGATCTAATTTATTAATAATTATTGGAAGGGAAATTGAAGGTAAGTGAGTCATGGTACAACCATGAAGAAGATGCTCCTACAAGTGAATATTACTCAAGTTTTTATGTAGGAAATGTGGAGATCAACATTGACAAGTATGATAAAGAAATGGATTGCAATCACAAAGTTATCTTACCTCCCAAGGATTATAAGATGTCTTCTTGCAAGTCACTTAGCATTTATAAAGAGAACATTCAATCAAATAAAGAAGGATCAAAATTATTCTTAGGTGACAACTCAGACCACTTGAATGAATATGGTCATGAATATATGGATTTGTAAAGGTATTGAAACTCAATGTGTAGTTACAGATGATATAGCTATACAAGTACTTAAAAGGATGGATAACACTCACAAAGAAATTGAAGATGTCATTGGTAAGATCCAAATGGAAAAAAGACAAAAGGGCTTCATAGGTAGGATCTCTCATGAACAATTGCAACCTATCAAAGAGGCAATAGAAATCATAAAAGCTAATTATCTACACCTGCTCAAGGATAGGGATCAAGTTGTCAAGTTGATTGAGGAAAAAGAAAAAGATATTGATGATCTTTGTTTATAAGTATGTTTGGCGTATGCTTCATCATCCAAGATAAACATTCAATCATCTACAATGGCCACTCCAATGGAAGAATAAAATAATGCTAGATGGAGATAAATCACACATCTAGTTTGAGTGATGGAAGAACACCATAGAAATGAAAATGGAAAAGTCATTTGCAGCTATGAGGTGGAAGACATAACAAAAAACACTTCTAATGTGATAACATCTAATGATAAAGGTTTGAGACTCGAAAGAGAAGGTAATAAGAAAGATAGATTGGATGAGAATAATATGAAAGAACCATTTGAAACTAATAAAGAATTCACTTACAACCAAGTGGTAAATGGTAAAATAGTTAGAGAAGAGTCAACATCAACAAAGAATTCAAATCAACTCATAGAGTCGACTGTGTTGGATGAACCTCTCATGGTGTTAGAGAATGAAGACCAATCAGATTTGTATAAAATGATTGGCAATAATAAGATATGGGATCCAGGAAATGATTCAAAAAATGATTTGAATGATGATTTCCAACATAAGGATAGTTCTAAATTTATCTATCATAATATGGAAGATGAAGAAAGGACCCAAAGTTTATGTAATGATTGGTTAGGAAAAACTAAAGAAACTAAGTTGTTAGCTGCCTATACAAGACAACACCTTCCAAAGATGGTTGAAACAATCAATTACATACATCATGCAAATCATCAAAAGGAAGGACAACATAGTTCCTTAATTCTTCAAGGGGTACGTACTAAAGAAGAAGAACATTTGATGAGAAAGCCTATTATGGCAACCAATTATATAGAGAAATCAAAAGCATATGGTCAAGAAATAGGGTATGAATATGAAATTACATATTGTGCGGATGAACTTGGTCATGATGGTGCTAAGACACATCATTTGGGAAATTTCATTAAGAGCCAAGACATGAAGGGGCCAGACAAGATTGTGCCTACTAGTTATGCATTAGCCAACAATAATTTGCCATTACCAATAGAGAAAGATAAGCAGAAATCAGTTTTGATCGAGAATCCAAATCTTTTTGATATTTTTGATGAATCTACTTATATCTTGACACAACCATATCATAATGATTATTATTCAAAGGAACATGTAGCTGTCCTAATATTAGGACTAGAATCTAATGAATTGGAACACTTGGTATACATATGAGAGCACTGAACTTCTGTTGGAAAGTAGACCAAAGTATGAGGTGTGTTGGTTTTATATGCATCCATTACTAATGTGTGGCTTCCCTACATTGTTGGACATAGAATCTTCAGGATTTACAGGGATAATATTAGTTGTTTGGGAAGTTTTGAAGGTTTGGAACCTCTACTTTAGTGTTGGTGATTGGTATGAGATTGTCTATCATCATATGCTCTTGGATACACTGTTGGAATTCACATTATTATGGTTTTAAGTAGGTTGGATGCAAATATGATTTATACCAGAAACATTGGATTAAGTAACTGTATATTTTTCAAGATAGATACTTGTAATATCTTTATGATGGTGTACCAGTACATGCAAAGAGTTAATGATGATCTTATGGTGAGATACATTTATCTCCTTGCTTTCAACATGGGTGACATAATGATTTGGGATCTCGACATCATCATGATTAGTCCTTTACTTCTTTGGGATTGGGATAAGTTGTTCCACCATTCAAGGGATGATTCAATATTTATACCAGAGAGGTGTAGCAACAACGTGGTGGATTCTTCTTGAGAATAATTTGGGACCCTGCGATCATTCTTGGTTTTAGTTGGGTTCAGGCAATTTAGTTCAAGGTCATAATGACATTGCTTGTGGACAAGCAATCTTGGGAAGGTCGGATTGTAATGTCCCCTTCTTAGCTAGCATCAATAAATCAAAATCAATTTATTAATGAAGTCCTTGTAGACTGGTAAGGATGGACATAGGACATTGGATTGGTGATTTTCTCCTATTTCAGAGGGTACTTTAGAGTAAACAATGGTGGATTCAATCAAAAATATTATTACCTCTAGGTTGGCAATTAAAAACTACATTAAAACCAATTATAATACCCTCAAAGGCATACATGAATCTAGTGAGAGAGTGAGTGCTTGGAGGGGAGAGAAAAATAAATAATGAGGAAGGATCTTTAAAAAGGTTATAAATGTGATTTTTCCAATAAATGGGAAT